>NC_079190.1:20620318-20809056 GCF_029499605.1 Hyla sarda | reverse complement strand
AGAGGAAGAAAATAAAGACAATAAACTAGTCAGACTCAGGCGAACACTATCTGTGATGGGGGGGGGGGGTGGCAGGTAGACCACCCTGTGTTGATGGGGAGGGGGAGACCACAACACTATCCGTGCGGGGGAGGGGGACACACATTCTCTGTGATGAAGGGGGGGGGGAGGGGACACACATTCTCTGTGATGGAGGGGGGGGAGGGAGAACATTCTCTGTGATGGAGGGGGGGGAGGGAGAACATTCTCTGTGATGGAGGGGGGGGGGAGGGAGAACATTCTCTGTGATGGAGGGGGGGGGGAGGGAGAACATTATCTGTGATGGAGGGGGGGAGGGAGAACATTATCTGTGATGGAGGGGGGGAGGGAGAACATTATCTGTGATGGAGGGGGGGAGGGAGAACATTATCTGTGATGGAGGGGGGGAGGGAGAACATTATCTGTGATGGAGGGGGGGAGGGAGAACATTATCTGTGATGGAGGGGGGAGGGAGAACATTATCTGTGATGGAGGGGGGGGAGGGAGAACATTATCTGTGATGGAGGGGGAGGGAGAACATTATCAGTGATGGAGGGGGAGGGAGAACATTATCAGTGATGGAGGGGGGAGGGAGAACATTATCAGTGATGGAGGGGGGAGGGAGAACATTATCTGTGATGGAGGGGGGGAGGGAGAACATTATCTGTGATGGAGGGGGGGAGGGAGAACATTATCTGTGATGGAGGGGGGGAGGGAGAACATTATCTGTGATGGAGGGGGGGAGGGAGAACATTATCTGTGATGGAGGGGGGGGAGGGAGAACATTATCTGTGATGGAGGGGGGGAGGGAGAACATTATCTGTGATGGAGGGGGGAGGGAGAACATTATCTGTGATGGAGGGGGGGAGGGAGAACATTATCTGTGATGGAGGGGGAGGGAGAACATTATCAGTGATGGAGGGGGAGGGAGAACATTATCAGTGATGGAGGGGGGAGGGAGAACATTATCTGTGATGGATGGGGGAGGGAGAACATTATCTGTGATGGAGGGAGAACATTATCTGTGATGGAGGGAGGAGGGAGAACATTATCTGTGATGGAGGGGGGGAAGAAGAACATTATCTGTGATGGAGGGGGACAGGGAGAACATTATCTGTGATGGAGGGGGGAGGGAGATTGCTGGGACCCCCGCGATCTTCTGCACAGGGCCACGTGCCGGCCGCAGCGTGACGTCACAGACAACACGCCTCCTCCATGTAGTTCTAAGAGAGGCGGGGATGCAGGGTTCCTGCCTCTCCCATAGAACTGTATGGGGAGGGGGCGTACAGCAGACCTCAGGGAGAGCGGCAATGTGTGTCCCCATATGAGAGATAGCAGGGGGGTCACTCTTTCCATGAATTAAGCGGTGTCAACCACACCCCTCCATGCATCTCTATGGGAGAGTCTGGGATAAAGATACTCCACTGAATTTTTTTCCAAACTTTAACTCCCCCGATGCACTGATATCACCCTCCTGTCTTATGGGCCCCTGTCCTCTTCCACATTCTGGGGCCCAACTCAAAAAACAGTGTCGAGCTCATCACCGGCCACAGCGATGTCCCGCCTCGACCGGTGATATGTTAAGCGGTAGTGTCATGGAACAGCCCCGGGAACCAGGAAGAAAGCATCACATGACACTTCCCCTCAATGTGCCGGGCCCCAGAATGTGGAAGAGGACTGCGGCCAAAGAAGAAAGGTAAATTATATCATGGCTCTCAGGTAGCTGCAGAAGAGGAGATAAAGTTTTTAATTTTTGCAGCCTCGGAAAAAAAGGAGGGATAAAAAATATTCAGTGGAGAACCCCTTTAAGCGGACCCTGTAATTAGATAAAAGTGTCACATTCCAGTCATTGTTTACCAGGCACAGCGCCTTACATTTGATAGTGGCTGTTCCTGGTACTTCAATTTAGATGTTGGCTGTCCGGGCATGCTGGGAAGTGTAGTTCTGCAACATCTGGAGGTCCACAGTTTGGAGACCACTGCTCTATGGGGTACATTTAAAGGGGCACTCCCCTGGAAAACATATTTTTAACTGATGCAAGAAAGTTAAACAGAATTGTAAATTACTTCTATTTAAAGATCTTAACCCTTCCAGTACTTAGCTGCTGAATGCACAGGAAGTTATTTTCTTTTTGTCTGACCACAGTGCTCTCTGCTGACACCTCTGTCCATTTTAGTAATTGTTCAGAGCAGGATAAGTTTGCTATGGGGATTTTCTCCTACTCTGGACAGTGGTGTCAGCAGAAAGCACTGTGGTCAGACAGAAAGGAAATTCAAAAAGAAAAGAACTTCCTGTGAACCACATAGCAGCTGATCAGTACTGGAAGGATTACGATTTTAAAATAGAAGTAAATTTACAAATCTGTTTAACTGTCTGGCACCAGTTGACTTAAAAAAATAAAATAAATTCTGCAGTGGAGTACCCCTTTAATGTCATTTTCTCACTTCCGTTTCCTGTATCGTGTTGCGATAGAACGAAGAGCAAACATAAACCATCTGAGCAATGTCCACACCACACACTGCTACAGGGGACATTGATCTGCATGTGACAGGTGAAGGACACTTCATAAGGTAAACTCTGCCTGTACCTTATCAGTACAGGAGATGGTGACACAGACAGAAGTGCTGACCTCATGGGGAGCGCAGGAGGAGGAGGAGACCTGCTGACTGTGCTTCACTGCGGGCAGATCGGGAGATAATCTCTACAATGTATAACATGTAATTATAATACAGGATATAACTCAGGATCAGTACAGGATAAGTAATATATGTACACAGTGACTCCACCAGCAGAATAGCGAGTACAGCTCTGGAGTATAATACAGGATATAACTCAGGATCAGTACAGGATAAGTAATGTAATGTATGTACACAGTGACCTCACCAGCAGAATAGTGAGTACAGCTCTGGGGTATAATACAGGATATAACTCAGGATCAGTACAGGATAAGTAATGTAATGTATGTACACAGTGACCTCACCAGCAGAATAGTGAGTACAGCTCTGGGGTATAATACAGGATATAACTCAGGATCAGTACAGGATAAGTAATGTAATGTATGTACACAGTGACCTCACCAGCAGAATAGTGAGTGCAGCTCTGGAGTATAATACAAGATATAACTCAGGATCAGTACAGGATAAGTAATGTATATGAATATACAGAAAACATTCATCCTGATATCCTGCATCTTATAAAGAACGATTGCACATTTTTCACACGTTCCCAAGTTTTCCATCTTTAGCCAAGAGACTTCAGGTGGATTACAGACATTACATTGAATAAGGATGGAAGGATTTAGATTTCCCATACAGCGGCAAACATGAAAACGAGACATCACTGGATGTGCCTAGAAAACAAGTGGGGAGGATTCCTATATAGAAATCCCCAATGACCTGGACATATGACCGCACTACAGATCAGAGGATAGAGGCGATTGTATAGGACTCATAGGAACAGACTGAGCTTGTGGGACGTATAGAACTGTAAATGTATATACTACAATAAACAAAAAACACGTCCTTGTCAAGACCGTTTCATATTTCAGTACAAGGAGCTTAATAAAATCTGTAAAAATGTAATAAAAACAGCAAAAATTCAAAATGAGAGACAGGTGGCCAAAGAAAGCAAAACTAATCCTAAATATTTTTTTAGATATATAAATGCAAAAAAACCAAGGACAGAGCATGTAGGACCCCTTAATAATGATAATGGGGAGGTTGTCACAGGCGATCAAGAGAAGGCGGAGCTACTGAATGGGTTCTTTAGTTCTGTATATACTAAGGAAGAAGGAGCTGACATTGGCCAGGTCAGTGCTGGTAACACATCATGTACAGGTCAGTGCTGGTAACACATCATGTAATGTACTGAACTGGCTTAATGTAGAGATGGTACAAGGTAAGTTAAGTGATATAAATGTAAGCAAATCTCCAGGGCCGGATGGACTACACCCAAGAGTTCTTAGAGAGGTAAGTTCAGTAATATCTGTACCCTTGTTCATGATATTTAGAGATTCTCTGGTGTCTGGTATTGTGCCAAGGGACTGGCGCAAGGCGAATGTGGTGCCAATCTTCAAAAAGGGCTCTAGGTCTTCCCCAGGAAACTATAGACCGGTAAGTTTAACGTGCATTGTGGGTAAATTGTTTGAAGGACTTATAAGGGATTACATACAGGAATACATAGGGGATAATAGTATTATAAGTGATAGCCAGCATGGGTTTACTAAGGATAGAAGTTGTCAAACCAATCTAATTTGCTTTTATAAAGAGGTGAGTAGAAGCCTTGACAGAGGAATGGCTGTGGATATAGAGGGGGGCTGTGTATATAGAGGGGGGCTCTGTATATAAAGGAATGGCTGTGGATATAGTGTTTCTGGATTTTGCTAAAGTGTTTGATACTGTCCCTCATAGACGTCTGACAGGTAAGTTAAGGTCTTTGGGTTTGGAAATTTTAGTTTGTAACTGGATTGAACACTGGCTCATGGATCGTACCCAGAGAGTGGTGGTCAATGATTCGTACTCTGATTGGTCCCCGGTTATTAGTGGTGTACCCCAAGGTTCAGTACTGGGCCCGCTGTTGTTTAATTTATTTATCAATGATATAGAGGATGGTATTAACAGCTCTGTTTCTATCTTTGCAGATGACACCAAGCTTTGTAGCACGGTACAGTCTATAGAGGATGCGTATAGGTTACAAGATGACTTGGATAGACTAAGTGTCTGGGCATCCACTTGGCAAATGAGGTTCAATGTGGATAAATGTAAAGTTATGCATCTGGGTACTAATAACCTGCATGCATCGTATGTCTTAGGGGGGATTAAACTGTCAGAGTCACTGGTAGAGAAGGATCTGGGTGTACTTGTAGATCACAGACTACAAAATAGCACAATGTCAGGCTGCTGCTTCCAAAGCCGGCAGGATATTGTCATGTATCAAAAGAGGCATGGACTCAAGGGACAGGGACATAATACTCCCCCTTTATAAAGCATTGGTACGGCCTCACCTGGAATATGCTGTTCAGTTTTGGGCACCTGTCCATAAAAGGGACACTGCGGAGTTGGAAAGGGTGCAGAGACGCGCGACTAAACTAATATGGGGCATGGAACATCTTAGCTATGAGGAGCGATTAAAGGAGTTACAATTGTTTAGTCTTGAGAAGAGACGTTTAAGGGGGGATATGATAAACGTATATAAGTATATTAATGGCCCATACAAAAAATATGGAGAAAAACTGTTCCAGGTTAAACCCCCCCAAAGGACGAGGGGGCACTCCCTCCGTCTGGAGAAGAAAAGGTTTAGTCTCAAGGGGCGACACGCCTTCTTTACCGTGAGGACTGTGAATTTATGGAATGGTCTACCTCAGGAACTGGTCACAGCAGGAACAATTAACAGCTTTAAAACAGGATTAGATACATTCATGGAACAAAATAAGATTAATGCTTATGAAGAAATATAAAATCTCATCCCTTCCCCAATATCGCGCCACACCCCTACCCCTTAATTCCCTGGTTGAACTTGATGGACATGCGTCTTTTTTCGACCGTACTAACTATGTAACTATGTAACTATATCCCCTTATAAAAGGTTTTCTGTACAGAATGACATCATCACCTGTCAGATCCCAGACACCCCATCCCCCCAACTCTTAAGATCTGCTCTCTCTATGGGATCAGGATATATAGTAGTTATATACCTCCCCCTCCAGCTCTATCTGTATACTGCTGCTATCTCAATGGGATTAAGATACATAATAGTCATACACCTCCCCTCCAGCTCTATCTGTATACTGCTGCTGCTATCTCTATGGGATCAGGATATAGTTATGCGCCTCTCTGAGGTTGTGTTAATTTTATGTGATTTTTCCAGAATCGCAGGAAAATAGCATCATTTTACAGTGACAGTAACAGTTCTGGAAAATCACAGCAAAAATGTGTAAGAGGAGTTTAAAAAAAAAACTACAAAAATGCAGTAAAAGCATTGCCGCGATTCTGCACGCAAAGAGTATGGCTGAATTCTCATGCCTGCCACATCAGCTAAAACAGGTAAGAACAAGGAATACACAAGAACCTCTACATTATTAGTAATATGCTATGCTGCACTATATAAGCAAAAAAAATTAAATACGGTAATTCCCGGAGTGCTTCTTTAGGTGTTCCGTGTGAATGTACCATAGCAGGACGACTCAATAATACATGAAACAGATCAAAGCAAAGACCTCATGTCCCCTTTATTTCGAGCATCCTGACACTTTATGGGCCCCTACACTACCTTCTGTATATACACACACACATATATATATATATATATATATATACACACACACACACACATATACATATATACATATATATATATACATACACACCCGGCCGTGTGCACGAGAAGCTCTGGAGTTGTTGTCTGTAAGATTTCTTTAAAAGACAAACTATACGAAAAAGACAACAAATGGTAATTTGGAGGAAGCATAATGTACAAATAAATCTATTGCCTTCTGGGAAGCCGCACCGTCCTAACAAACAATGATAAAAAAGAACAAACTATGAAATCATTTCTTCCAGAAGCATTTAATAAAACAAAAAAATATTCTGCTCTAATGATGCTGAGGAAAGCGACAGGAACAGGATAATGGGGACATCCAGGCTCCAAGCACCCAGGGCCCTGGAGACAACTGAGGGACGGGCTACAACACCACTATCTGCAGTGACATCTATAGATTTTATACATCTATATATACACTGAACATCCATCTGCTTTCTACAAGGAGATTTTGGTCTATATGGACATGACGACATCACACAGTTCCTTCATATAGACATGATGACATCACACACTTCCTCCATATGGACATGACGACATCACACAGTTCCTCCATATGGACATGATGACATCACACACTTCCTCCATATGGACATGACGACATCACACAGCTCCTCCATATGGACATGATGACATCACACAGTTCCCCCATATGGACATGATGACATCACACACTTCCTCCATATGGACATGAGGACATCACACAGCTCCTCCATATGGACATGATGACATCACACAGTAACTCCATATGGACATGATGACATCACACAGTTCCTCCATATGGACATGAGGACATCACACAGTTCCTCCATATGGACATGATGACATCACACAGTTCCTCCATATGGACATGATGACATCACACAGTTCCTCCATATGGACATGAGGACATCACACAGTTCCTCCATATGGACATGATGACATCACACAGTTTCCCCATATGGACATGACGACATCACACACTTCCTCCATATGGACATGACGACATCACACACTTCCTCCATATGGACATGACGACATCACACAGTTCCTTCATATAGACATGATGACATCACACACTTCCTCCATATGGACATGACGACATCACACACTTCCTCCATATGGACATGACGACATCACACAGTTCCTCCATATGGACATGACGACATCACACAGTTCCTCCATATGGACATGATGACATCACACAGTTCCTTCATATAGACATGACGACATCACACAGTTCCTCCATATGGACATGACGACATCACACAGTTCCTCCATATGGACATGATGACATCACACAGTTCCTCCATATGGACATGAGGACATCACACAGTTCCTCCATATGGACATGAGGACATCACACAGCTCCTCCATATGGACATGATGACATCACACAGTTCCTCCATATGGACATGAGGACATCACACAGCTCCTCCATATGGACATGAGGACATCACACAGTTCCTTCATATGGACATGATGACATCACACAGTTCCTCCATATGGACATGATTACATCACACAGTTCCTCCATATGGACATGATGACATCACACAGTTCCTCCATATGGACATGATGACATCACACAGTTCCTCCATATGGACATGATGACATCACACAGCTCCTCCATATGGACATGATGACATCACACAGTTCCCCCATATGGACATGATGACATCACACAGTTCCTCCATATGGACATGATGACATCACACAGTTCCTCCATATGGACATGAGGACATCACACAGTTCCTCCATATGGACATGATGACATCACACAGTTCCTCCATATGGACATGATGACATCACACAGTTCCTCCATATGGACATGAGGACATCACACACTTCCTCCATATGGACATGATGACATCACACAGTTCCCCCATATGGACATGATGACATCACACAGTTCCTCCATATGGACATGATGACATCACACAGTTCCTCCATATGGACATGAGGACATCACACAGTTCCTCCATATGGACATGATGACATCACACAGTTCCTCCATATGGACATGAGGACATCACACAGCTCCTCCATATGGACATGATGACATCACACAGTTCCTCCATATGGACATGATGACATCACACAGTTCCTCCATATGGACATGATGACATCACACAGTTCCTCCATATGGACATGAGGACATCACACAGCTCCTCCATATGGACATGATGACATGTAGATTTGTCGGATCCATGATTAGAATCTCCGGTTCCACCACATCCCAGCAGTGATCTATTAAATGAGATCTGGTGACTGTGGAGGCCATTGGAGTCATGTGACCTCATTGCCATGTATGAGATGTCATGTGACCTCATTGTCCTGTATGATATGATGTCATGTGACATGGGGCATTATCCTGCTGCAAGTATCATCAGAAGATGAGTCCACTGTGGTCATAAAGGGAAGGACATGGTCAGTAACAATCCTCAGGTAGACTGTGGTGTCCCCCCGCGTCACCATTACACCACCACCAGCCTGAACTGCTGGTGGATCTAAGCTTTATGTTGTTTACACCAAATTCTGACCCTGTCATCTGAACATCACATCCGTAGTGGGGACCCATCAGATCAGACAATGTTCTTCCATCTTCCATTCTTCAGTTTGGTCACCTGTGTGAACTGTAGCCTCAGTTTCCTCTTCTTAGCTGACAGGAGTGGCATCTGGTGTGGTCTTCTGCTGCTGTAGCCCATCTGCTTCAAAGTTGGACATGTACGATCAGAGATGGTATTTTATATACCTTGGTTGTAACCAGTGGTTATTTGAGTTTTTCCTTTCTGACATCTTGAACCAGTCTGACCATTCTCCTCTGACACCAACAAGGTATTTGTATCCACACATCTGCTGTTGTCTCTTTTTCGGACCATTCTCTGTAAACCCTAGAGATGGTTGTGTGTGAAAATCCCAGTAGATCAGCAGTTTCTGAAATCCTCAGACCGGCCCATCTGGCACCAAAAACCATGACACATTTACAGTCACAACCTCTTAAGGACCAATGACGTTGTGGAACGTCATGGCACCCTGGGCTTTAAGGACCAATGACGTTCCACAACGTCATGGCATTTTCCGGTCTCTGCCGCTCGCCGGGCAGAGATCGGAACTGGATGCCTGCTGAAATCCTTCAGCAGGCATCCAGGGCAAACGCCGAGGGGGGCCATGTAGGCCCCCCATGTCGGCGATCGCCGCAAATCGCAAGGGAAATCGCCCTTGCGATCTGCGGCGATACCGGGCTGATCGGGTCTCTGGGACCCGACCGCCCGGTAATTTCGCATGATCCCGGCTGTCACAGACAGCCAGGACCATGCTGAAGCATCGGAGCGAGGTGGCAAGCCTGCCACCTCCTCCTATACCCTGCGATCTGTCGGTTAGTTAACCGACCAATCGCAGGAGGGGGGGCGGTTACTTCCTCCCGTCCTGCCCGGCCCCTTGAAGTCCGGAGAGGACGGGAGGAAGACCGGAGGACGCGGCGGGGACGGTGGAGTGCTGGGCACCGGCCCCGGTACTTACCTCGTCCCTGAAGACCCGGATCCTGGCGGCGGAGACGGCGGCGGCGGCAACAGGTGAGTTGATCTTCAGCCGCGGTCGGGCCCTTTACAGCAATGCACGTCCCGTAAAGCGACATGCATTGCTATAAAGGGACCCTGTAAACTACAACTCCCAGCATGCCCAGACAGCCCTTGGCGTCTGGGCATGCTGGGAGTTGCAGTTTTGCAACATCTGGAGGTCCACAGTTTGGAGACCACTGTGCCTTCCAGATGTTGCAAAACTACACATCCTCAGCATGCCCTTACTGTCCAGGCATGCTGGGAGTTGTAGTTCTGTAACATCTGGCCCTTCAGATGTTGCAGAACTACAACTCCCAGCATGCCTGGACAGTTTTGGCATACTGGGAGTTGTAGTTTTGCAACATCTGGAAGGGCACAGATTGGGAACCACTGTATTAGTGGTCTGCAAACTGTAGTCCTCCAGATGTTGCAAAACTACAACTCCAAGCATGCTGGGAGTTGTAGTTCGGCAACATCTAGCTCTAAAGATGTTGTCGAACTACTACTCCCAGCATGCCTGAGAATGCTGGGAGTTGTGGTTTTGCAACAACAGGAGGCACACTGGTTGGGAAACATTGTCTGTTTCCTAACTCAGTGTTTCCCAACCCGTGTGCCTCCAGCTGTTGCAAAACTATAACTACCAGCATGCACTGATGGACTGTGCATGCTGGGAGTTGTAGTTTTGCAACAGCTGGAGGTCCCCCCCCAGTGAATGTACAGGGTACATTCACATGGGCAGGGGCTTACAGTGAGTATCAGGCTGCAAGTTTGCGATGCAGCAAATTTTGCGCGGCAGCTCAAACTCGCTGTAACCCTCCGCCCATGTGACTGTACCCTAAAAACCCTACACTACACTAACACAAAATAAAATAAAAAGTAAAAAACACTACATATACACATACCCCTACACAGCCCCCCTCCCCAATAAAAATGAAAACGTCTGGTACGCCACTGTTTCCAAAATGGAGCCTCCAGCTGTTGCAAAACAACAACTCCCAGTATTGCCGGACAGCCGTTGACTGTCCAGGCATGCTGGGAGTTTTGCAACAGCTGGAGGCACCCTGTTTGGGAATCACTGGCGTAGAATACCCCTATGTCCACCCCTATGCAAATCCCTAATTTAGGCCTCAAATGCGCATGGCGCTCTCACTTTGGAGCCCTGTCGTATTTCAAGGCAACAGTTTAGGGACACATATGGGGTATCGCCGTACTCGGGAGAAATTTCTTAACAAATTTTGGGGGGTATTTTCTCCTTTCACCCCTCATGAAAAGATGAAGTTGGGGGTCTACACCAGCATGTTAGTGTAAAAAAAAATTTTTTTTACACTAACATGCTGGTGTTGCCCCATACTTTTCATTTTGACAAGAGGTAAAAGGGAAAAACGCCCCCCAAAATTTGTAATGCAATTTCTCCCGAGTACAGAGATACCCCATATGTGGGCGCAAAGTGCTCTGGGGGCGCACAACAAGGCCCAGAAGGGAGAGTGCACCATGTACATTTGAGGTGATTTGCACAGGGCTGGCTGATTGTTACAGCGGTTTTGACAAACGCAAAAAAAACAAAACCTCACATGTGACCCCATTTCGGAAACTACACCCCTCACGGAATGTAATGAGGGGTGCAGTGAGAATTTACCCCCCACTGGTGTCTGACAGATCTTTGGAACAGTGGGCTGCGCAAATTAAAAATTTTGTACAGCCCACTGTTCCAAAGATCTGACAGACACCAGTGGGGGGTAAATGCTCACTGTACCCCTTGTTACGTTCCTCAAGGGGTTTAGTTTCCAAAATGATATGCCATGTGGGGGTTATTTTGCTGTCCTGGCACCATAGGGGCTTCCTAAATGCGACATGCCCCCTGAGCAAAATTTGCTCTCAAAAAGCCAAATATGACTCCCTCTCTTCTGAGCATTGTAGTTTGCCCGTAGTGCGCTTCAGGTCAATTTATGGGGTACCTTCATACTCATAAGAGATGGGGTTACAAATTTTGGGGGGTATTTTCTGCTATTAACCCTTGCAAAAATGTGAAATTTGGGGGGGAAACACATTTTAGTGAAATTTTTTTTTTTTTTTTTTTTTACGTATGCAAAAGTCGTGAAACCCCTGTGGGGTATTAAGGCTCACTTTATTTCTTGTTACGTTCCTCAAGGGGTCTAGTTTCCAAAATGGTATGCCATGTGGGTATTTTTTGCTGTCCTGGCACCATAGGGGCTTCCTAAATGCGACATGCCCCCGAGCAAAATTTGCTCTCAAAAAGCCAAATATGACTCCTTCTCTTCTGAGCATTGTAGTTCGCCCGTAGTACACTTCAGGTCAACTTATGGGGTACCTCCATACTCAGAAGAGATGGGGTTACAAATTTTGGGGGGTATTTTCTGCTATTAACCCTTGCATACGTGTGAAATTTGGGTGGAAACACACATTTTAGTGACATTTTTAAAACATTTTTTTACATATGCAAAAGTCGTGAAACACCTGTGGGGTATTAAGGCTCACTTTATTCCTTGTTACGTTCCTCAAGGGGTCTAGTTTCCAAAATGGTATGCCATGTGGGTATTTTTTCCTGTTCTGGCACCATAGGGGCTTCCTAAATGCAACATGCCCCCCAAAAACCATTTCAGAAAAACTCACTCTCCAAAATCCCCTCGTCGCTCCTTCGCTTCTGAGCCCTCTACTGTGCCCGCCGAACACTTTACATAGACATATGAGGTATGTGCTTACTCGAGAGAAATTGGGCTACAAATATAAGTATACATTTTCTCCTTTTACCCCTTGTAAAAATTCAAAAATTGGGTCTACAAGAACATGCAAGTGTAAAAAATGAAGATTGTGAATTTTCTCCTTCACTTTGCTGCTATTCCTGTGAAACACCTAAAGGGTTAAAACGCTGACTGAATGTCATTTTGAATACTTTGGGGGGTGCAGTTTTTATAATGGGGTCATTTATGGGGTATTTCTAATATGAAGACCCTTCAAATCCACTTCAAACCTGAACTGGTCCCTGAAAAATTGTGATTTTGGAAATTTTGTGAAAAATTGGAAAATTGCTGCTGAACTTTGAAGCCCTCTGGTGTCTTCCAAAAGTAAAAAATCGTAAATTTTATGATGCAAACATAAAGTGGACATATTGTATATGTGAATAAAAAAAAAAATTATTTGGAATATCCATTTTCCTTACAAGCAGAGAGCTTCAAAGTTAGAAAAATGCAAAATTTTCAATTTTTTCATCAAATTTTGGAATTTTTCACTAAGAAACGATGCAAGTATCGACAAAATTTTACCAATAACATAAAGTAGAATATGTCACGAAAAAACAATCTTGGAATCAGAATGATAGGTAAAAGCGTCTTAGAGTTATTAATGCTTAAAGTGACAGTGGTCAGATGTTCAAAAAACGCTCTGGTCCTAAGGTGTAAAATGGCCTGGTCCTTAAGGGGTTAAAGGGGTACTCCGACAGACATCTAATCCCCTATCCAAAGGATAGGGGATAAGATGCCTGATCGCAGGGGTCCAGCCGCTGGGGACCCCGTGATCTTGCACGCCGCACCCCGTTTAAAATCAGTCCCCGAAGCGTGTTCGCTCCGGGTCTGATTACTGTCGATCACGGGGCCGGAGCGTTGTGACGTCAAGGCTCCACCCCATGTGACGTCACGCTCCTCCCCCTCAATGCAAGCCTATGGGAGGGGGCGTGACAGCCGTCACGCCCCCTCCCATAGGCTTGCATTGATGGGGCGGATCGACAGTAATCAGACCCGGAGCGAACACGCTTCGGGGACTGATTTTAAACGGGGTGCGGCGTGCAAGATCACGGGGGTCCCCAGCGATCAGGCATCTTATCCCCTATCCTTTGGATAGGGGATAAGATGTCTAAGCGCCGGAGTACCCCTTTAAATCCCCTTTCTTTCCCATTCTGATGTTCAGTTTCAACTTCAGCAGCTTGTCTTGACCACGTCTACAAGCCTAAATGCATTGAGTTGCTGCCAAAGGATTTGGCTGATTAACTATTTGTGTTAACAAACGTTTCCCTAAAAAAGTGGCCAAGGGGTGTATATTTGGGGAGCTGGAGCATGAAGTGTGGTCTGTACAGGACTTCACTAGTTTTTTTTCTGCAACTACTACTCCCAGTTTTCCCTCCATTCTGGGCGATTTCACAAAAGACCAAATATAATGTAACAAGAATTGCAGATTGCCTTCACAGGAACAGTCTACAACAGTGAATAATTTAGAGACAACACATTCATGACATAACCTCGTTCTACCTAAGGGTCCGGACACTTACAATTAAATATTGGAGGTTAAAAAAAAAAAATAAATAAATAAAATAACAGCTTAGCCTTTCTTCTTAGAGCAGTGTTTCCGAACCAGGGTGCCTCCAGCTGTTGCAAAACTATAACTCCCATGCATTTGGCTGTCTGGGCATGCTGGGAGTTGTAGTTTTGCAACAGCTGGAGACACACTGGCCTAGATCACCCTTTCCTGAAGGTGAGATGAACACAGGTCCAACGGCTTGAAAAAGAAGCCTATACATGTCCTCCATAGCTTCCCTACCTATAGGGGCCACAGTGTTCAGACCACCATGCAGATAAAGAGGTATTCCCATATTTGCATAACTTTATGATTGGTTAAGGCAGTGTTTCCTAACCAGGGTGTCTCCAGCTGTTGCAAAACTACAACTCCCAGCATGCCCGGACAGCCAACGGCTGTCCGGGCATGCTAGGAGTTGAAGTTTTGCAACAGCTGGAGGTATCCTGATTGGGTAACACTGGGTTAGGGTCTGAGCTTCAAGACTGACAATCCTAAAGACGATGCAGTGTCCCCTTTTAAAAAGGGGTACTCCGGTGAAAAACTTTTTTTTTTTTTTGTAAATGAACTGGTGCCAAAATGTTAAACAGATTTGTAAATGACTTCTATTAAAAAAATCTTTACCCTTCCAGGACTTATTAGCAGCTGTATGCTACAGAGAAAACTCATTTCTTTTTTTAATCTCTTTTTTGTCTTGTCCACAGTGCTCTCTGCTGACACCTCTGTATATGTCAGGAACTGTCAAGAGCAGCATAGGTTTGCTATGGGGATTTTCTCCTGATCTGGACAGTTCCCGATACGGGCATCAGGTGTCAGCAGAGAGCACTGTGGACAAGTCAAAAAAATAAATTAAAAAAGAAAAGCATTTCCTCTGTAGCATACAGCTGCTAATAAGTACTGGAAGGATTAAGATTTTTTTTTAATAGAAGTCATTTACAAATCTGTTTAACTGTCTGGCACCAGTTGATTTAAAAAAAATAAAAATAAATAAAAAGTAGCCCTTTAAGTTTTCCAAAGTTTTTTTCCCCGCAGACCAGAACCATGGGTGGCCCTTGAGATTGCACCCATCTTGTATAAAATGGGAATACCCCTTTAATAATGCAGAAAAGCACAACCTCCATGAGAGCCTGTAAAGCAAGAACCCTGCTCAGCCAGTACACAGATACATCCTGTATCCACCAACAAAGCAGTCATCTCCATAGACACCCGACCCCACCGGGTCACATACGGTGCGTCCCATATATCATTCCCTCCACAATAAAATCTATCACTCAAAAGTAAAATCCTTGTCCTTCTCGGACCTAGGTCATTGTTCACACCTTCAATTAACAGGTGAGAAGAAACTATGGTCTCTGCGTCTCATACAATGTAACCAAGTGCTGGGGGCCAATCCTAGGGGCAAAAAATAAATAAAAAAAAGACTACAGGCTGGGAGATGCTGTTCCCTGAGTCTACACTAGAGGGGGCCACAGCGGGTGGAGGTGACATGTGACACCTGTTGGTACTTCTGATTGGCCAGGTAGGTACGGGCTACAATACATACAGTTGACATAAGGGCCGCTTTTCTGCAATGTCTTAATGTAAACAAAAAGTAACCGATACATCAGTGGTCTTCAACCTGCAGACCTCCAGATGTTGCAAAACTACAACTCCCAGCATGCCCGGACAGCCAACGGCTGTGCGGGCATGCTGGGAGTTGTAGTTTTGCAACAGCTGGAGGCACCCCTTGCTGGGAAACGTTGACCTATACTAGGTACTACTATATAGTCCAACATGCTGGGAGTTGTAGTTTTGCAACAGCTGGAGACACTCCTGGTTGGGAAACGTTGACCTATATTATATACTACTATATAGTCCAACATGCTGGGAGTTGTAGTTTTGCAACAGCGGGAGGCACTCCTGGTTGGGAAACACTGACCTATATTGCTTTTCTGCAATGTCTTAATGTAAACAAAAAGTAACCGATACATCAGTGGTCTTCAACCTGCGGACCTCCAGATGTTGGAAAACTACAACTCCCAGCATGCCCGGACAGCCAACGGCTGTCCGGGCATGCTGGGAGTTGTAGTTTTGCAACAGCAGGAGGCACCCCTGGTTGGGAAACGTTGACCTATACTAGATACTACTATATCGTCCAACATGCTGGGAGTTGTAGTTTTGCAACAGCTGGAGGCACCCCTGGTTGGGAAACGTTGACCTATACTAGATACTACTATATCGTCCAACATGCTGGGAGTTGTAGTTTTGCAACAGCTGGAGGCACTCCTGGTTGGGAAACGTTGACCTATATTATATACTACTATATCGTCCAACATGCTGGGAGTTGTAGTTTTGCAACAGCTGGAGGCACCCCTGGTTGGGAAACGTTGACCTATATTATATACTACTATATAGTCTGACATGCTGGGAGTTGTAGTTTTGCAACAGCTGGAGGCACCCCTGGTTGGGAAACGTTGACCTATACTAGATACTACTATATAGTCCAACATGCTGGGAGTTGTAGTTTTGCAACATCTGGAGGTGCGCAGGTTGGAGACCACTGCGATACATTGTATCAAATCTATCAGGAAGGAGCCAGATTTGTGCTATAGATGCCAAGAAGAGAGATTGTACTAGACGCGACTGTAACAAACCCTCAGCTGTGAGAAGCTGAGGACGTGACACACAGAGAACTGAAACTCAAGTCTATTAGGAAGTCGCCGACGTTTTCATGAAGCAATAGACGCCAATGTGTCCGGGTCATGTGACAGGTGCAGGGCCTGTTACTGTACCGTACCCTGCAGCTGTGCGATGGTCACATGACCAGGAGAGCGTCTGTTCCCAGTTGGTAACAATGAAGAGGTGACAGTATACACTGTATAGGAATATAACGACACAACCCTGACTGACTCCGGAGACCATCCACTGCCGCAGCTTTTCTGTCAGCGTTGAGGTTCCCATTATAAAAGAAACGTCACAACGCTCATGTGAACAGGGGCTTAGCTGGAGGACCCCTTTATACTTCACCACGATTGACAGCAGAGCAGATGGCCAGCTGTGCAAGAGACCCCCATTACACAGGACCGCAGGCAGGGGGTCCCCACATTGCACTGCCCCCTCTATGACCAGGCTGGGGGTCCCCACAAAGCACTGCCCCCCTCTATGACCAGGCTGGGGGTCCCCACAATGCACTGCCCCCACTATGACCAGGCAGGGGGTCCCCACAATATACTGCCCCCACTATGACCAGGCAGGGGGTCCCCACAATATACTGTACCCCACTATGACCAGACAGGGGGTCCCCACAATATACTGTACCCCACTATGACCAGGCAGGGGGTCCCCACAATATACTGCCCCCACTATGACCAGGCAGGGGGTCCCCACAATATACTGTACCCCACTATGACCAGGCAGGGGGTCCCCACAATATACTGTACCCCACTATGACCAGGCAGGGGGTCCCCACAATATACTGCACCCCTCTATGACCAGGCAGGGGGTCCCCACAATATACTGTACCCCACTATGACCAGACAGGGGGTCCCCACAATATACTGTACCCCACTATGACCAGACAGGGGGTCCCCACAATATACTGTACCCCACTATGACCAGACAGGGGGTCCCCACAATATACTGTACCCCACTATGACCAGGCAGGGGGTCCCCACAATGCACTGCCCCCCACTATGACCAGGCAGGGGGTCCCCACAATGCACTGCCCCCCACTATGACCAGGCAGGGGGGCCCCCACAATGCACTGCCCCCCACTATGACCAGGCAGGGGGTCCCCACAATGCACTGCCCCCCACTATGACCAGGCAGGGGGGCCCCACAATGCACTGCCCCCCACTATGACCAGGCAGGGGGGCCCCACAATGCACTGCCCCCCACTATGACCAGGCAGGGGGTCCCCACAATGCACTGCCCCCCACTATGACCAGGCAGGGGGTCCCCACAATATACTGTACCCCACTATGACCAGGCAGGGGGTCCCCACAATATACTGTACCCCACTATGACCAGGCAGGGGGTCCCCACAATATACTGTACCCCACTATGACCAGGCAGGGGGTCCCCACAATGCACTGCCCCCCCATATGACCAGGCAGGGGGTCCCCAAAATATACTGCCACCCACTATGACCAGGCAGGGGGTCCCCACAATATACTGCCCCCCACTATGACCAGGCAGGGAGTCCCCACAATATACTGCCCCCCACTATGACCAGGCAGGGGGTCCCCACAATATACTGCCCCCCCCCTATGACCAGGCAGGGGGTCCCCACAATGCACTGTACCTCACTATGGCCAGGCAGGGGGTCCACACAATATACTGCCCCCCACTATGACCAGGCAGGGGGTCCCCACAATATACTGCACCCCTCTATTACCAGGCAAAGGGGTCAAAACAATTTACTGCCCCCCTGTGAGATCATACAGGGGGTAATTATAATAAACTGCCCCCCTAAGTGATCAGACCACAGATTACACAACACATAGCACCCCTCAATAAACAGGTGACCCCCACAACACACTGCCCCCTCAGTCCACACATTGGGGTCCCCCATCCCCTTCGGTCCCCTCACATTGGGGTCCCCCGTCCCCTCACATTGGGGTCCCCCGTCCCCTCACATTGGGGTCCCCCATCCCCTCACATTGGGGTCCCCCATCCCCTCACATTGGGGTCCCCCATCCCCTCACATTGGGGTCCCCCATCCCCTCACATTGGGGTCCCACATCCCCTCACATTGGGGTCCCACATCCCCTCACATTGGGGTCCCCCATCCCCTCACATTGGGGTCCCCCATCCCCTCACATTGGGGTCCCACATCCCCTCACATTGGGGTCCCACATCCCCTCACATTGGGGTCCCGCATCCCCTCCGGTCCCCTCACATTGGGGTCCCTCATCCCCTAACATTGGGGTCCCACATCCCCTCCGGTCCCCTCACATTGGGGTCCCTCATCCCCTCACATTGGGGTCCCACATCCCCTCCGGTCCCTTCACATTGGGGTCCCGCATCCCCTCCGGTCCCCTCACATTGGGGTCCCTCATCCCCTCACATTGGGGTCCCACATCCCCTCCGGTCCCTTCACATTGGGGTCCCGCATCCCCTCACATTGGGGTCCCACATCCCCTCACATTGGGGTCCCCCATCCCCTCACATTGGGGTCCCACATCCCCTCACATTGGGGTCCCACATCCCCTCACATTGGGGTCCCGCATCCCCTCCGGTCCCCTCACATTGGGGTCCCTCATCCCCTAACATTGGGGTCCCACATCCCCTCCGGTCCCCTCACATTGGGGTCCCTCATCCCCTCCGGTCCCTTCACATTGGGGTCCCGCATCCCCTCCGGTCCCCTCACATTGGGGTCCCTCATCCCCTCACATTGGGGTCCCGCATCCCCTCCGGTCCCCTCACATTGGGGTCCCTCATCCCCTCACATTGGGGTCCCACATCCCCTCCGGTCCCTTCACATTGGGGTCCCGCATCCCCTCACATTGGGGTCCCACATCCCCTCACATTGGGGTCCCCCATCCCCTCACATTGGGGTCCCCCATCCCCTCACATTGGGGTCCCACATCCCCTCACATTGGGGTCCCGCATCCCCTCCGGTCCCCTCACATTGGGGTCCCTCATCCCCTAACATTGGGGTCCCTCATCCCCTCCGGTCCCTTCACATTGGGGTCCCGCATCCCCTCCGGTCCCCTCACATTGGGGTCCCTCATCCCCTCACATTGGGGTCCCACATCCCCTCCGGTCCCTTCACATTGGGGTCCCGCATCCCCTCCGGTCCCAGTACTCACAGTCCAGGTGCTTCTTCTTGGGGCCCATCACCTCATGGGTCGTGGCTTTGCACACGGTCTTGGACACGGCGGATCCGGTAACGCTGTGCTGCGCCGCCGTGATGCGGTCCGTGATGCTCTGTCCGGACATGGCAGCGCCTGGTGACACAGATCAGTGGGATGAGGCCCGGGACGCGGGATCCGGTGTGAGCAGCCCGGCCGCACACCTGCTCATTAGGGGAGGACGGCCTCACTCTCACAGACACTCTGGGCCCGGCTCACGCCCAGGAGCCGCCGGTACTGGCCGCCGTACGGCGCTGAGGGACAGAGAACGGGAGCGGACGGGAAAATGGCGGCGCAGCTCCACCTCAGAGCCGTGAGAGAGCCCGGCGGAGTCACGTGAGCCGGGGCGGGGCCTAGCCTCTGGGTTTAGTCCCCGGGGGCGGGGCGTTCGAGAGAAATCTGCTGAGTGGGCGGAGACTTCATGTCAGTGCAAATACGTGTGATCAAGAGGCGTGGGAGGGGCTACACGTGGGCCCGCCCACTGTATAGATTACGGAGTCCACACACCTAGTGTTACCAGTCACCACTGTGGGTCAGATAATGCTCGTCACCCGGTGTCTGCGTATGTTTGCGGGGACGGGAGACCATTGCAGTATGTGCCCCGCCACTAGGGGGCGCAAACAAGCAACATCCATGCAAGATTATGGGAGTGACCGTGAGGGGCATGGCTTATATAAAAAGACCGCAGACTGGACCTCTATAGTAATATCAGACCCCAGACTAGACCTCTATAGTAATATCAGACCCCAGACTAGACCTTTATAGTTATATCAGACCCCAGACTGGACCTCTATAGTAATATCAGACCCCAAACTAGACCTTTATAGTTATATCAGACCCCAGACTGGACCTCTATAGTAATATCAGACCCCAGACTAGACCTTTATAGTTATATCAGACCCCAGACTGGACCTCTATAGTAATATCAGACCCCAGACTAGACCTTTATAGTTATATCAGACCCCAGACTGGACCTCTATAGTTATATCAGACCGCAGACTAGATCTCTATAGTAATATCAGACCCCAGACTAGACCTCTATAGTAATATCAGACCCCAAACTAGACCTTTATAGCAATATCAGACCCCAAACTAGACCTTTATAGTAATATCAGACCCCAAACTAGACCTTTATAGCAATATCAGACCCCAGACAAGACCTTTATAGCAATATCAGACCCCAAACTAGACCTTTATAGCAATATCAGACCCCAGACAAGACCTTTATAGCAATATCAGACCCCAAACTAGACCTTTATAGCAATATCAGACCCCAAACTAGACCTTTATAGCAATATCAGACCCCAAACTATACCTTTATAGCAATATCAGACCCCAAACTAGACCTTTATAGCAATATCAGACCCCAAACTAGACCTTTATAGCAATATCAGACCCCAGACTGGACCTCTATAGCAATATCAGACCCCAAACTAGACCTTTATAGTTATATCAGACCCCAGACTGGACCTCTATAGTAATATCAGACCCCAGACTAGACCTTTATAGTAATATCAGACCCCAGACTAGACCTCTATAGTAATATCAGACCCCAGACTAGACCTTTATAGTTATATCAGACCCCAGACTAGACCTCTATAGTAATATCAGACCCCATACTGGACCTTTATAGCAATATCATACCCCAGACTAGACCTCTATAGTAATATCAGACCCCAGACTAGACCTTTATAGTTATATCAGACCCCAGACTAGACCTCTATAGTAATATCAGACCCCATACTGGACCTCTATAGTAATATCAGACCCCAGACAAGACCTTTATAGCAATATCAGACCCCAAACTAGACCTTTATAGCAATATCAGACCCCAAACTAGACCTTTATAGCAATATCAGACCCCAGACTGGACCTCTATAGCAATATCAGACCCCAGACTGGACCTTTATAGTAATATCAGACCCCATACTGGACCTTTATAGTAATATCAGACCCCAGACTAGACCTCTACAGCAATATCAGACCCCAGACTGGACCTCTATAGTAATATCAGACCCCAAACAAGATCACTATAGTAATATCAGACCCCAGACTAGACCTCTATAGTAATATCAGACCCCAAACAAGATCACTATAGTAATATCAGACCCCAAACAAGATCACTATAGTAATATCAGACCCTAAGCAAGATCACTATAGTAATATCAGACCCCAAACAAGATCACTATAGTAATATCAGACCCTAAACAAGATCACTATACTAATATCAGACCCCAAACAGGATCACTATAGTAATATCAGACCCCAAACAAGATCACTATAGTAATATCAGACCCTAAACAAGATCACTATAGTAATATCAGACCCCAAACAAGATCACTATAGTAATATCAGACCCCAAACAAGATCACTATAGTAATATCAGACCCCAAACAAGATCACTATAGTAATATCAGACCCCAAACAAGATCACTATAGTAATATAAAACCCAAACAAGATCACTTTAGTAATATCAGACCCCAAACAAGATCACTATAGTAATATCAGACCCCAAACAAGATCACTATAGTAATATAAAACCCAAACAAGATCACTTTAGTAATATCAGACCCTAAACAAGATCACTATAGTAATACCAGACCCCAAACAAGATCACTATAGTAATATCAGACCCTAAACAAGATCACTATAGTAATACCAGACCCCAAACAAGATCACTATACTAATATCAGACCCCAAACAAGATCACTATAGTAATACCAGACCCCAAACAAGATCACTATACTAATAACAGACCCCAAACAAGATCACTATAGTAATACCAGACCCCAAACAAGATCACTATACTAATATCAGATCCCAAACAAGATCACTATAGTAATACCAGACCCCAAACAAGATCACTATACTAATAACAGACCCCAAACAAGATCACTATAGTAATACCAGACCCCAAACAAGATCACTATAGTAATACCAGACCCCAAACAAGATCACTATAGTAATACCAGACCCCAAACAAGATCACTATACTAATATCAGACCCTAAACAAGATCACTATAGTAATATCAGACCCCAAACAGGATCACTATAGTAATATCAGACCCCAAACAAGATCACTATAGTAATACCAGACCCCAAACAAGATCACTATAGTAATATCAGACCCCAAACAAGATCACTATACTAATATCAGACCCTAAACAAGATCACTATAGTAATATCAGACCCCAAACCCCAAAAGTTTGGGCACCCCAGGTAAAAATTTGTATTAATGTGCATAAAGAAGCCAAGGAAAGATGGAAAAATCTCCAAAAGGCATCAAATTACAGATTAGACATTCTTATAATATGTCAACAAAAGTTAGATTTTATTTCCATCATTTACACTTTCAAAATAACAGAGAACAAAAAAATGGCGTCTGCAAAAGTTTGGGCACCCTGCAGAATTTATAGCATGTACTGCCCCCTTTGCAAAGCTGAGACCTGCCAGTGTCATAGATTGTTCTCATTCATCATCTGGGAAGACCAGGTGATACCAATCTCAAAGGTTTTAAATGCCCAGACTCATCTGACCTTGCCCCAACAATCAGCACCATGGGTTCTTCTAAGCAGTTGTCTAGAAATCTGAAACTGAAAATAGTTGACGCTCACAAAGCTGGAGAAGGCTATAAGAAGATAGCAAAACGTTTTCAGATGTCAATATCCTCTGTTCGGAATGTAATTAAGAAATGGCAGTCATCAGGAACAGTGGACGTTACAGCAAGATCTGGAAGACCAAGAAAAATATCAGACAGAACAGCTCGCAGGATTGTGAGAAAAACTATTTAAACCCCATGTTTGACTGCACAATCCCTCCAGAAAGATCTGGCAGACACTGGAGTTGTGGTACACTATTCCACTATAAAGAGATACTTGTACAAATATGGTCTTCATGGAAGAGTCATCGGAAGAAAACCTCTTCTACGTCCTCACCACAAAAATCAGCATTTGAAATTTGCAAATGAACATATAGACAAGCCTGATGCATTTTGGAAACAAGTTCTGTGGACCGATGAGGTTAAAATTGAATTTTTTGGCCGGAATTAGCAAAGGTACGTTTGGAGAAGAAGGGGGAACAGAATTTAATGAAAAGAACCTCTGTCCAACTGTTAAGCATGGGGGTGGATCAATCATGCTTTGGGGTTGTATTGCAGCCAGTGGCACAGGGAACATCTCACGAGTAGAAGGAAAAATGGATTCAATAAAATAAAAATGGATTCAATAAAATGGATGCTAGCTTGATGCCATCTGTGAAAAAGCTGAAGTTAAAGAGAGGATGGCTTCTAAAAATGGATAATGATCCTAAACACACCTCGAAATCCACTGGAGATTACATCAAGAGGCGTAAACTGAAGGTTTTGCAATGGCCTTCACAATCGCCTGACCTCAACATAATTGAAAATCTATGGATAGACCTTAAAAGAGCAGTGCGTGACAGACAGCCCAGAAATCTCAAAGAACTGGAAGACTTTTGTAAGGAAGAATGGGCAAAGATACCTCAAACAAGAATTGAAAGACTCTTGGCTGGCTACAAAAAGTGTTTACAAGCTGTGATACTTGCCAAAGGGGCAGTACAAGATATTAACTCTGCAGGGTGCCCAAACTTTTGCAGAGGCCATTTTTTTGTTTTCTGTTATTTTGAAAGTGTAAATGATGAAAATAAAATCTAACTTTTGTTGACATATTATAAGAATGTCTAATCTGTAATTTGATGCCTTTTGGAGATTTTTCCATCTTTCCTTGGCTTCTTTATGCACATTAATACAAATTTTTACCTGGGGTGCCCAAACTTTTGATCCCCACTGTATGTAGGTATCTCCTCCGATGCTGTGGCGCTATTCTATGAAGGTATCTCCTCTGATGCTGTGGTGCTATTCTATGTAGGTATCTCCTCTGATGCTGTGGCACTATTCTATGTAGGTATCTCCTCTTATGCTGTGGCACTATTCTATGTAGGTATCTTCTCTGATGCTGTGGCACTATTCTATGTAGGTATCTCCTCTTATGCTGTGGCACTATTCTATGTAGGTATCTTCTCTGATGCTGTGGTACTATTCTATGTAGGTATCTCCTCTGATGCTGTGGCACTATTCTATGTAGGTATCTCCTCTGATGGTGTGGCGCTATTCTATGTAGGTATCTCCTCTGATGCTGTGGTGCTATTCTATGTAGGTATCTCCTCTTATGCTGTGGCACTATTCTATGTAGGTATCTCCTCTGATGCTGTGGCACTATTCTATGTAGGTATCTCCTCTGATGGTGTGGCACTATTCTATGTAGGTATCTCCTCTGATGCTGTGGCACTATTCTATGTAGGTATCTCCTCTGATGCTGTGGTGCTATTCTATGTAAGTATCTCCTCTGATGGTGTGGCACTATTCTATGTAGGTATCTCTTCTGATGCTGTGGTACTATTCTATGTAGGTATCTCCTCTGATGCTGTGGCACTATTCTATGTAGGTATCTCCTCTGATGCTGTGGCATTATTCTATGTAGGTATCTCCTCTGATGCTGTGGCACTATTCTATGTAGGTATCTCCTCTGATGCTGTGGCGCTATTCTATGTAAGTATCTCCTCTGATGGTGTGGCACTATTCTATGTAGGTATCTCCTCTGATGCTGTGGCACTATTCTATGTAGGTATCTCCTCTGATGCTGTGGCACTATTCTATGTAGGTATCTCCTCTGATGCTGTGGCACTCTTCTATGTAGGTATCTCCTCTGATGCTGTGGCACTATTCTATGTAGGTATCTCCTCTGATACTGTGGCACTATTCTATGTAGTTATCTCCTCTGATGCTGTGGCACTCTTCTATGTAGGGATCTCCTCTGATGCTGTGGCACTCTTCTATGTAGGTATCTCCACTCATGGTGTGGCACTATTCTATGTAGGTATCTCCTCTGATGCTGTGGGCTACTCTATGTAGGTATCTCCTCTGATGCTGTGGGCTACTCTATGTAGGTATCTCCTCTGATGCTGTGGGCTACTCTATAAAGGTATCTCCTCTGATGCTGTGGCACTATTCTATGTAGGTATCTCCTCTGATGCTGTGGCACTATTCTATATAGGTATCTCCTCTGATGCTGTGGCACTATTCTATGTAAGTATCTCCTCTGATGCTGTGGTGCTATTCTATGTAGGTATCTCCTCTGATGCTGTGGCACTATTCTATGTAGGTATCTCCTCTGATGCTGTGGTGCTATTCCATGTAGGTATCTCCTCTGATGCTGTGGCACTATTCTATGTAGGTATCTCCTCTGATGCTGTGGCATTATTCTATGTAGGTATCTCCTATGATGGTGTGGCGCTATTCTATGTAAGTATCTCCTCTGATGGTTTGGCACTATTCTATGTAGGTATCTCCTCTGATGGTGTGGCACTATTCTATGTAGGTATCTCCTCTGATGCTGTGGCGCTATTCTATGTAGGTATCTCCTCTGATGCTGTGGCACTATTCTATGTAGGTATCTCCTCTGATGCTGTGGCACTATTCTATGTAGGTATCTCCTCTGATGCTGTGGCACTATTCTATGTAGGTATCTCCTCTGATGCTGTGGCACTATTTTATGTAGGTATCTCCTCTGATGCTGTGGTGCTATTCTATGTAGGTATCTCCTCTGATGGTGTGGCACTATTCTATGTAGGTATCTCCTCTGATGCTGTGGCACTATTCTATGTAGGTATCTCCTCTGATGCTGTGGCACTATTCTATGTAGGTATCTCCTCTGATGCTGTGGCACTATTCTATGTAGGTATCTCCCCTGATGCTGTGGCACTATTCTATGTAGGTATCTCCTCTGATGCTGTGGCGCTCTTCTATGTAGGTATCTCCTCTGATGCTGTGGCACTATTTTATGTAGGTATCTCCTCTGATGCTGTGGTGCTATTCTATGTAGGTATCTCCTCTGATGGTGTGGCACTATTCTATGTAGGTATCTCCTCTGATGCTGTGGCACTATTCTATGTAGGTATCTCCTCTGATGCTGTGGCACTATTCTATGTAGGTATCTCCTCTGATGCTGTGGCACTATTCTATGTAGGTATCTCCCCTGATGCTGTGGCACTATTCTATGTAGGTATCTCCTCTGATGCTGTGGCGCTCTTCTATGTAGGTATCTCCTCTGATGCTGTGGCACTATTCTATGTAAGTATCTCCTCTGATGCTGTGGTGCTATTCTATGTAGGTATCTCCTCTGATGGTATGGCACTATTCTATGTAGGTTTCTCCTCTGATGCTGTGGCACTATTCTATGTAGGTATCTCCTCTGATGCTGTGGCACTACTCTATGTAGGTATCTCGTCTGATGCTGTGGCACTATTCTATATAGCTATCTCCTCTGATGCTGTGGCACTATTCTATGTAGGTATCTCCTCTGATGCTGTGGCACTATTCTATGTAGGTATCTCTTCTGATGCTGTGGCACTATTCTATGTAGGTATCTCCTCTGATGCTGTGGCACTATTCTATGTAGGTATCTCCTCTGATGCTGTGGCACTATTCTATGTAGGTATCTCCTCTGATGCTGTGGCACTATTCTATGTAGGTATCTCCTCTGATGGTGTGGCACTATTCTATGTAGGTATCTCCTCTGATGCTGTGGCGCTATTCTATGTAGGTATCTCCTCTGATGCTGTGGCACTATTCTATGTAGGTATCTCCTCTGATGGTGTGGCACTATTCTATGTAGGTATCTCCTCTGATGCTGTGGCGCTATTCTATGTAGGTATCTCTTCTGATGCTGTGGCACTATTCTATATAGGTATCTCCTCTGATGCTGTGGCACTATTCTATGTAGGTATCTCCTCTGATGCTGTGGCACTATTCTATGTAGGTATCTCTTCTGATGCTGTGGCACTATTCTATGTAGGTATCTCCTCTGATGCTGTGGCACTATTCTATGTAGGTATCTCCTCTGATGCTGTGGCACTATTCTATGTAAGTATCTCCTCTGATGCTGTGGCACTATTCTATGTAGGTATCTCCTCTGATGCTGTGGCACTATTCTATGTAGGTATCTCCTCTGATGCTGTGGCACTATTCTATGTAGGTATCTCCTCTGATGCTGTGGCACTATTCTATGTAGGTATCTCCTCTGATGCTGTGGCACTATTCTATGTAGTTATCTCCTCTGATGGTGTGGCACTATTCTATGTAGGTATCTTCTCTGATGCTGTGGCACTATTCTATGTAGGTATCTCCTCTGATGCTGTGGCACTATTCTATGTAGGTATCTCCTCTGATGCGGTGGCACTATTCTATGTAGGTATCTCCTCTGCTGCTGTGGCGCTATTCTATGTAGGTATCTCCTCTGATGCTGTGGCGCTATTCTATGTAGGTATCTCCTCTGCTGCTGTGGCGCTATTCTATGTAAGTATCTCCTCTGATGCTGTGGCACTATTCTATGTAAGTATCTCCTCTGATGGTGTGGCACTATTCTATGTAGGTATCTCCTCTGATGGTGTGGCACTATTCTATGTAGGTATCTCCTCTGATGCTGTGGCACTATTCTATGTAGGTATCTCCTCTGATACTGTGGCACTATTCTATGTAAGTATCTCCTCTGATGGTGTGGCACTATTCTATGTAGGTATCTCCTCTGATGGTGTGGCACTATTCTATGTAGGTATCTCCTCTGATGCTGTGGCACTCTTCTATGTAGGTATCTCCTCTGATACTGTGGCACTATTCTATGTAGGTATCTCCTCTGATGCTGTGGCACTATTCTATGTAGGTATCTCCTCTGATGGTGTGGCACTATTCTATGTAGGTATCTCCTCTGATGCTGTGGCACTATTCTATGTAGGTATCTCCTCTGATGCTGTGGCACTATTCTATGTAGGTATCTCCTCTGATGGTGTGGCGCTATTCTGTGTAGGTATCTCCTCTGATGCTGTGGCGCTATTCTATGTAGGTATCTCCTCTGATGCTGTGGCACTATTCTATGTAGGTATCTCCTCTGATGCTGTGGCACTATTCTATGTAGGTATCTCCTCTGATGCTGTGGTACTATTCTATGTAAGTATCTCCTCTGATGCTGTGGCACTATTCTATGTAGGTCTCTCCTCTGATGCTGTGGCACTATTCTATGTAGGTATCTCCTCTGATGCTGTGGCACTATTCTATGTAGGTATCTCCTCTGATGCTGTGGTACTATTCTATGTAAGTATCTCCTCTGATGCTGTGGCACTATTCTATGTAGGTATCTCCTCTGATGCTGTGGCACTATTCTATGTAGGTATCTCCTCTGATGCTGTGGCACTATTCTATGTAGGTATCTCCTCTGATGCCGTGGTACTATTCTATGTAAGTATCTCCTCTGATGCTGTGGCACTATTCTATGTAGGTATCTCCTCTGATGGTGTGGCACTATTCTATGTAGGTATCTCCTCTGATGCTGTGGCACTATTCTATGTAGGTATCTCCTCTGATGCTGTGGTGCTATTCTATGTAGGTATCTCCTCTGATGCCGTGGTACTATTCTATGTAAGTATCTCCTCTGATGCTGTGGCACTATTCTATGTAGGTATCTCCTCTGATGCTGTGGTACTATTTTATGTAAGTATCTCCTCTGATGCTGTGGCACTATTCTATGTAAGTATCTCCTCTGATGCTGTGGCACTATTCTATGTAGGTATCTCCTCTGATGCTGTGGTACTATTTTATGTAAGTATCTCCTCTGATGCTGTGGCACTATTCTATGTAAGTATCTCCTCTGATGGTGTGGCACTATTCTATGTAGGTATCTCCTCTGATGGTGTGGCACTATTCTATGTAGGTATCTCCTCTGATGCTGTGGCACTATTCTATGTAAGTATCTCCTCTGATGCTGTGGCACTATTCTATGTAGGTATCTCCTCTGATGCTGTGGCACTATTCTATGTAGGTATCTCCTCTGATGCTGTGGCACTATTCTATGTAAGTATCTCCTCTGATGCTGTGGCACTATTCTATGTAAGTATCTCCTCTGATGCTGTGGCACTATTCTATGTAGGTATCTCCTCTGATAGACTCTTGATAAGTTCTGATCATTGGTTTTAGTGGTTCCTACGGCTCAGACTGCGATAACCCTTGTGGGACAGTAACGCTCACCCTGGTCTTCTCCTCACAGTGTGCCGGGCCAGGCTGGTTAGATGTTTCTAAAATCGGAGGGTAGAAAAAGCCAAATGCCAAGTCAGCAAGTGTGCCATAAACAGCTGAGCTGACGCTCCGGACACATTATATAAGAGCACACTTAACAGAACGGATGCTGAGAGGTAATGTGCACTAGTAATATTTATTTTTCCTTTTTGTATGTCAGATGAAATTATTTAAAGGGCCCCTGTCACCGTCATTGTAAACACCAGTCTGTAATAAGGAAGATGGAATATTTGACCTTTAGCACTCACACCAATTGAATGGATGAAGAGGTCGAAGTGCAGCTGAAGCGCTGCGTCTTTGGAATTTTCCCCTGCTCAGTAGTGTCCCCAGCCACCTGAAACTGCTGTCAACCCCAACAAATCACCAAAATCCATATGTTTTGTGGGCATGTCATTCTCTTCCCTACCTTGTCATCTCACTATTTCCTGGTTGAGAAGTTGCTCAGTACTACAATTCCCAGAATGCATTGCTTTCTGTCAGCTCTTGATCACAGCCCTCCCACCCTACTTTCCTCCCACAGTACTCCTGCCCAGAGTACTCCTGCCCAGAGTACTCCTGCCCAGAGTTGTTGCAGAACATTTCAGTACACAGCAGACTATTGCTCTTGTAACGGTGCTGGATGTGGATCCACTGACCTGTGTGGCTGATGACAGGGGCCGTATCGGGGAGCGGAGTCTAAGGTGCCGCTGGTCTTCACCAGAGCCCGCCACAAGGCAGGATGGATTTGCTGCGGCAGGAGACACCCAGGTCGCTACCCCCGATACGACTCGACCACACAGGTAGCTGGGCGAGGCGAAGTACAGAAGGATGAGGCAGAGGCGTAGTCGGAGATAGCGGAAGGTCAAGGCAGGCTGCAAAGGTGCGGAGTCAAATAACGTAGCAGAAGGGTCAGAACCAGGGCAAGGCAAACAGACAGTATGGAACGCTTAAAGGGGTACTCCGGTGAAAACCTTTTTTCTTTTAAATCAACTGGTGGCAGAAAGTTAAACATATTTGTAAATTACTTCTATTAAAAAATCTTAATCTTTCCTGTTCTTATTAGTTGCTGAATACTACAGAGGAAATTCTTTTCTTTTTGGAATGCTCTCTGATGACATAACGAGCACAGTTCTCACTGCTGACGTTATTATAATAATAAGTCTTTATTTATTGTTGTCCTTAGTGGGATTTGAACCCAAGTCCCCAGCGCTGCAAGGCAGCAGTGCTAACCACTGAGCCACCATGCTGCCCTTAGCATTCTTCTGCTATGCATCTGCTATGCATCTGCTATGCATCTGCTATGCATGGTTGCTAAAATGGACAGAGATGTCAGCAGAGAGCACTGTGTTCGTGATGTCATCAGTGTTCCAAAAAGAAAGGAATTTCCTCTGTAGCATTCAGCAGCTAATAAGTTCTGGAAGGATTAAGATTTTTTAATAGAATAATTTACAAATATGTTTAACTTTCTGCCACCAATTGATTTAAAAGAAAAAAGGTTTTCACCGGAGTACCCCTTTAATCTCAGGCTAGGGGCACTGAAGATCCGGCAGGGAAGAGTGAGGGGTCTAGGGACTTTTAGAAAAGTGTCAGGTGTTTCACATAATTATGAGCGTACTCGTCCTAGGAGACAGGGACGCTCGTGCCGGGGCTGAGAAGCAGAGGAAAAAGCAGCAGAGGAGCGTGGTAAGTGACGGGCTGGGATTCGCATGCGGGCGCGTCCCGCGATGCGAATCCCTGCCCCACTGGCAGCAGGGGAGAGGAGGACTGTGCGCTTACGGCCAGGGGAAGGGGCCGGAGCGCATGCTGTAACAGCTCTGCAGTCAGTAAATCTGCAACACCTGCTGTATTTATTCCCTGCCTGCTCCTCTGCCTGTGGCATTGTTTAGCACAGGGCAGCATGTAAATACACATCATTCTCCCCATAATTATATATAAATGTGTATATGACAGGGAGATGGTTATGTAGCTGTAGGGACTGGTCAGAGATGATGACATCATGCAGGGGGCGGGGCTAGAGCTCAGAGACAAGATCCAGCCATGCCTCCTAAAGGCAGCAGATGATCATGATGCATTGTCTTAGAACAGAGGGAGAAGTGTTCTTTTAGATTTCTGGATACTGTACTGTACAGCATAGCCATTCTGCTCACTGCAAAGTGCTGCTCTTACTCAAATTGGGGGGGGTGATAACACCAGTGCGGGATATAAGGAGACACCCGTGTCAGGTCAGTTGACACCCTCCCCTCCCTGTGCACCCTGCATCGGTGTCACCCCCCCCCCCATATTATACATTTGGACAAGAGCAGCACTTTGCAATGAGCAGAATGGCTATGCCATTGTTTGCTTGTACCCATAATGTCTATCATTTGGCTGTACCTACGCAGGGATTGAGAGGACTCGCACTTGCGCAGTATTGTTTATTTCAGGGTACAAACTGTGGTCGTGTGACCAGAAGTAACATGGGGAGCAACTGAGACAACACCACAGTGACAATGAGAAGACTACACAACTTCTTGTCAGGAGAGGGGGAAGAGCTGAAGACTGACAATGAGAGGACAACACAACTTCATGTCAAGAGAGGAGGACCCGAGGAACTCTTGACATGACAACACATTGACAATGAGAGGACTACACAACTTCATGTCAAGAGAGGAGGACCCGAGGAACTCTTGAGATGACAACACATTGACAATGGGAGGACTACACAACTTCCTGTCATAGGTGAATCACGCGAAAGCATGCCGAATCCAGTACAATTTAGTATGTTACATATGTTGGGGTGATAGTTTTATTTCAATACAATTTTCTGATACCAAAATACCTTCTTTTATGGAATTGTTCAGAATTTAAAATCCAGATTATATATATATATATATATATATATATATATATATATATAATAATTTTTCTGCTCGTAGGCAACTTACCAAAAATTCGGAACAACCTCATAAAACTTAATATGGACCTACTGTGGGGGCAAATACTTTTCCTGGCACTATACGCTGTAATGTAGCACAGTCTCTTTTATACAGATGTAGATCCCAGAGATTAACAAGCTTATTCGGAAAGACTTGTGTAGGTCATTAACCTCACAATATCTGCAATAAACAGGAAATGCCAGGGTGTCCCATGGTGGGAACGAGCAGCTAGGGGGGGAGAAGCCTTTGTCTTCTGGAGGTCATACTGATCATGTCACCAGTATAGTCCTCATCTGTATCTGGGAAAGCTGGGTGACCACTAATATGGCCACATTACAGCTCTCCGTGAGGCTGTATTCTGGTCTCACACTCTTCACTACCATATCACTCACATTTACCCGTTTAGTCCTCAGAAAATCTTGGTGAACTGTAGGGGTATGTTCGCACTGAGTAAATCAAGAGTAATTCTCGACGAAAAATTTATGGGCGGAAAAAATCATTTTATTTGCGCGGAATTGCGTGCGGGATTGCGCGCAGAATTGCACGCGGAAATGGGGGAGAAAGCAGTGATGGGCTTTTCAGCCTTTTGTGCGCGAATTCCACACAAATTGCGCGCAAATTGAGCGCAAATTCCGCGCGAGAACGATGTCGGGCGGAATTTTTTTTTTTTACCATTGACTTCTATTGATTTCTGCTAGCGGATTCCGCTTGAAGAATGAACATGCTCATTCTTCAAGCGGAACAGAATTCAGCGTCGGAATTTCCGCAGTGTGAACAGGACAGCAGAAAAAACATTAAAGGGGTACTCCGGTGAAAACCTTTTTTCTTTTAAATCAACTGGTACCAGAAAGTTAAACATATTTGTAAATTACTTCTATTAAAAAATCTTAATCCTTCCAGTACTTATTAGCTGCTGAATGCTACAGAGGAAATTCCTTTCTTTTTGGAACACTGATGACATCACGAGCACAGTGCTCTCTGCTGACATCTCTGTCCATTTTAACAACCGTGCATAGCAGACGTATGGGAAGGGTAGCATGGTGGCTCAGTGGTTAGCACTGCTGCCTTGCAGTGCTGGGGCCTTTGGTTCAAATCCCACTAAGGACAACAATAAAAAAATAATTAAAGACTTATTATTATAACGTCAGCAGAGAGCACTGTACTCGTGATGTCATCAGAGAGCATTTCAAAAAGAAAAGAATTTCCTCTGTAGTATTCAGCAGCTAATAAGTACAGGAAGGATTAAGATTTTTTAATAGAAGTAATTTACAAATCTGTTTAACTTTCCGGAGCCAGTTGATTTAAAAGAAAAAAGGTTTTCACCGGAGTACCCCTTTAAAGTCAATGGGCAGAGGAGATGTGCATTAGTTTGTAGCGGAGAATTCAAGAGGAATTACTCAGTGTGAACAGGGCCTAATGGTGGTTCATATTGGTCTCTGTAAAGAGAATTGATAAGTGGCTGCAAGATGGCAGTGGCAATATTTATCTGCTACAAAATGGGTTGCCCATAGGGAGGAGGGGTGGAGCAGTACTTAAGAAAATGGGGGGACATGTATCAAAGATTATACCCCTGTTTTACCCCCTGTTTTTTTTTTATGCGCAAAATGTTGCGCAAGTTGTTTTTTTGCATCTTTTTTTTCATACATTCTGGGGGAGCATTTCCTCCAGATGTGTAGGTTTCGGTTTACCTTGGAGTGACATATTTAGTAAATGAACCAGAACGACAGCTCTCCTCCCACCTCTCTGCACCTGGTCAGCAGCGTCCCTGACCGCGTGTGTGCACAAAAAAAGAGAAACGGTCCGGCACCGGATTGCAGGTAAAAGCAGCTTCTTCTTTATTGGGTCGTATTCAGACAAGACAACATAGCCGACGCGTTTCGGACCTACACTTGGTCCTTAGTCATGCTGGAAGTTGTAGTTTTGCAACAGCTGGAGGCACCCTGGTTGGGAAACACTATCTTACACACTACTATTTTTACTTCAGTAGCTGAGAGGTAGATTGGATAATGATAAACCCAAGTACTATACCACACAGGTGAGTACTTTGTCACGCTGAGTCCTTCACATGCACTTTATTGTGGGGAATACATTTGGGGTTATCCCCATATCTCTTTGTATAATTCAGAGTCCTTGGGGGAGATTTATCAAAACCTGTCAAGAGGAAAAATTGCTGAGTTGCCCATAGCAACCAATCAGATCGCTTCTTTCATTTTTGAAAAGACCTATGAAAAATGAAAGAAGCGATCTGATTGGTTGCTATGGGCAACTCAGCAACTTTTCCTCTGGACAGGTTTTAAAAAATCTCCCTCCAAGTGTCCATGAGTAGCTATAGACCCCCAGTATGGAGGCATAGAACAGACAGTCTGGTCTATAAGCTTTGCGTAGGATATTTTTATTTTGAAATGCTAATCCCATGCTGTGTTATAGAAGCATTCCTCCCCAGGGGGATTATGATGTCTTATGAAGGCAATGTACATCACGTTATGGATGCATAATGAGGCTAATGTCCATAATGCGCCCCGGGATTAGTTATGTTAGATGTCAATGGAGAGCGAAGGGAATCCACCAAAACGTATCTGATGTCCATGGACCTTACCCTTCCGGAGAGCATCCCTTGGTGTATACTCACTCTAGTGGAGGTCACATATTAGTGCAGCTGTGCTCTTCAAGACGATCTCCCTCTATAGCTCTATCCATCTATCTATCTCATATCTATCTATCTATCTATCTCACATCTATCTCATATCTATCTCACATCTATCTATCTCACATCTATCTATCTATCTCATATCTTTCTATCTATGTCATATCTATCTATCTCATATCTATCTATCTCATATCTATCTATCTCATATCTATCTATCTCATATCTATCTATCTCATATCTATCTATCTCATATCTATCTATCTATCTCATATCTTTCTATCTATGTCATATCTATCTATCTCATATCTATCTATCTCATATCTATCTATCTATCTATCTCATATCTATCTATCTATCTCATATCTATCTATCTCATATCTATCTATCTCACATCTATCTATCTCATATCTATCTATCTATCTATCTCATATCTATCTATCTCATATCTATCTATCTCATATCTATCTATCTATCTCATATCTTTCTATCTATCTCATATCTATCTATCTATCTATCTATCTCATATCTATCTATCTCATATCTATCTATCTATCTATCTCATATGTATCTATCTCATATCTATCTATCTCATATCTATCTATCTCATATCTTTCTATCTATCTCATATCTATCTATCTATCTATCTATCTCATATCTATATATCTATCTATATATATATATATATATCTCATATCTATCTATCTCCTATCTATCTATCTATCTCCTATCTATCTATCTATCTATCTATCTATCTATCTATCTCATATCTATCTATCTATCTATCTCATATCTATCTATCTCATGTCTATCTATCTCATATATATCTTATATTTATCTATCTATCTCATATTTATCTATCTATCTCATATCTATCTCATATCTATCTATCTCATATCTATCTATCTATCTATCTCATATCTATCTATCTATCTCATATATTTCTCATATTTATCTATCTTTCTATCTCATATCTATCTATCTATCTCATATCTATCTATCTCATGTCTATCTATCTATCTCATATATATCTTATATTTATCTATCTATCTCATATTTATCTATCTATCTCATATCTATCTCATATCTATCTATCTCATATCTATCTATCTATCTCATATCTATCTATCTATCTCATATATTTCTCATATTTATCTATCTATCTATCTCATATCTATCTATCTATCTCATATATTTCTCATATTTATCTATCTATCTCATATCTATCTATCTCATATCTATCTATCTATCTCATATCTATCTATCTCATATCTATCTATCTCATATCTTTCTATCTATCTCATATCTATCTATCTATCTCATATATATATATATATATATATATATATATATATATATATATATATATATACGTCCAAGGAGGAAGACAGCACTAGTCCCTGCTCTTATGCCCGTGACCATCCGGATAACCAGTCCAGATACAGAACATCCAATTGGTATAGGTCACAGCAAAAAGTATGCAGACTCCCAGTTTCAAAAAGGCTGTGGTCTTTATTTAGGTCATCAGCAATGCAACGTTTCGGCTATAGTGTAGCCTTTGTCAAGCATGCTTGACAAAGGCTACACTATAGCCGAAACGTTGCATTGCTGATGACCTAAATAAAGACCACAGCCTTTTTGAAACTGGGAGTCTGCATACTTTTTGCTGTGACCTATACCAATTATATATATATATATATATATATATATATATATATATATATATCATATCTATCTATCTCCTATCTATCTATCTCATATCTATCTATCTCATATCTATATATCTATCTATCTGTGGTGTCTGGGAGAGTAAACGGTGACTGGGGTGTTGCGGTGATAGTGTAGGTTCTGGTGGTATAAACCCTTGAATGTCGTGACGCCAGGGTGAGGTTTCCTCAATAGTAATGTTACTGTCAACCGTCCCACAAACGGCAGGGAGAAATAACGAAATGTCAACAGCAGATTTTATGAAGTAAACTGAAGAAAACGTTACTTGCAGATTTTATGCAACGATATTGAACATAATAGTCTTTTCAAGAGTGAACCGGGATACAGATTCCTCACAGGTTTGCTGGGATTTGGAAGCACTGAGCTTTTGAGGCTAGCCACTGTACTACTAATTTAGAATACTTGAGCTGATAGTAGTCACACAGGATTGAGTAGAGCTTTGAGTAACTCACGTTTTGTGGTTCTTATAGGCCTTGGCCTAGTTGAATTGAGATTTGTGCTGAGATGATTGTGCTTGCTAGATAGTCCAGCGGGAAGAGCAGGAACTAAGAGAGTGAATTGATTGACTACAGCCCTTTATTTAATAAGGGGCTGGACTAAGATCATTGGTCAGCAAACCTGTAAGTTATGAACCCAGTGAACTCTGGGTACTTCACAAGACCTCCAAAGGTCCTTAAGCATTTTATACATTACAACTGTACATCATGTGACCACTAAGGTCCTGTACATATATTTTCTATACATTAAATATGTACACATTTTACTTAAGACGACTAGGGGTTAGCCCTATAGGAGAGCCCTATAGACATGGAGGGACTCTAGCTGCGGGGACCTTAGACAAGGGACAGGACCAGGTCCTGTACTGGGACACCACAAACCCCCTTACTTGACATAAGTCGTCCTCGACGTATGTCCGCTAGGATAGAGGAACAAAATGGCCATAGGGCCAGATGCAGTCCTGAGCATTAATACAAATGTCCATATTCAGGCAGTAGATGAATAACGGTATAGAGTCTTTGTGCATAGTGAAATGTCCATACAAAATTTACATGAAAACAAGTTATAAGCAAGATATAATACTATATAAAGATAAATAATACTATATAGAGATGAAACAATACCAGTACTGTTTTCACTAACAGGATTCCATAAACAGGATTCAATGACCTTGTTTTTTTTTTCTTGGTTTAGCATATAAGACTATGCATTATTGACTATGCATAACATTGTAGGATATATGACTCTTGATATTTGCTGACAGATTTTTGACTGTTTAGTCACTGACTATGAAGTATGTATAGTGACAACAAGGCATCTACACACTTTAACATATCTCACTATTTTTTTTCCTTTGACAGATAGCAAATATTAGACTAAATATTTATTATACCACATATTAATTTTCTAGAGTTACACACTGGTTGCGGATTGGGTTGCCTGAGGCTTTCTGCCCAATGCCTTGGTTACTAGGGTCTATAGGTACTACACACTTACCCCTAGAACTCTCTGAACTAGATAACAATGATATACTGTTACCTTTCTGGATACGTGCATTTTTTTTATTGAGCTACAGGAGCATCCTGAACACATAAGAGACAAAAGAATACATTAGTGCATAAACAGTGGTATAGAACTGAGATATAGCATGTTACAGTTCCTAAGAACTGAGATATATATTTCTAAGTTATGTGTACTGAATTCTGAATGTATGTTACGCCTAGCGCTCCGGGTCCCCGCTCCTCCCCGGAGCGCTCACGGCGTCTTTCTCCCTGCAGCTCCCCGGTCAGTCCCGCTGACCGGGAGCGCTGCACTGTCATGGCCGTCGGGGATGCGATTCGCACAGCGGGACGCGCCCGCTCGCGAATCGCATCCCAGGTCACTTACCCGTCCCGGTCCCCTGCTGTCATGTGCTGGCGCGCGCGGCTCCGCTCTCTAGGGCGCGCGCGCGCCAGCTCTCTGAGACTTAAAGGGCCAGTGCACCAATGATTGGTGCCTGGCCCAATTAGCTTAATTGGCTTCCACCTGCTCCCTGGCTATATCTGATCTCCTCCCATGCACTCCCTTGCCGGATCTTGTTGCCTTGTGCCAGTGAAAGCGTTTAGTGTGTCCAAAGCCTGTGTACCTGAACTTCTGCCATCCATCCTGACTACGAACCTTGCCGCCTGCCCCCGACCTTCTGCTACGTCTGACCTTGCCTCTGCCTAGTCCTTCTGTCCCACGCCTTCTCAGCAGTCAGCGAGGTAGAGCCGTTGCTAGTGGATACGACCTGGTTACTACTGCCGCAGCAAGACCATCCCGCTTTGCGGCGGGCTCTGGTGAACACCAGTAGCCTCTTAGAACCGGTCCACTAGCACGGTCCACGCCAATCCCTCGCTGACACAGCGGATCCACAACCCGTAAGCCGAATCGTGACAGTAGATCCGGCCATGGATCCCGCTGAGGTGCCGCTGCCAAGTCTCGCTGATCTTCCCACGGTGGTCGCTCAGCAATCGCAGCAGATTGCCCAACAAGGACAGCAGCTGTCGCAGTTGACCGCCATGTTACAGCAACTTCTGCCTCTGCTACAGCAGCAACCATCTCCTCCGCCAGCTCCTGCACCTCCTCCGCAGCGAGTGGCCGCTCCTAGCCTCCGCTTGTCCCTGCCGGACAAATTTGATGGGGACTCTAAACTCTGCCGTGGATTTTTGTCTCAGTGTTCCCTGCATATGGAGATGTTGTCGGACTTGTTTCCTACAGAACGGTCTAAGGTGGCGTTTGTAGTAAGCCTTCTTTCAGGAAAGGCCTTGTCTTGGGCCACACCGCTCTGGGACCGCAATGATCCTGCCACAGCCTCAGTCCAGTCCTTCTTCGCTGAAGTCCGGAGTGTCTTCGAGGAGCCAGCCCGAGCTTCTTCTGCCGAGACTGCCCTGTTGAACCTGGTCCAGGGTAATTCTTCAGTGGGCGAGTACGCCATCCAATTTCGTACTCTTGCTTCCGAGTTATCATGGAATAACGAGGCTCTCTGCGCGACCTTTAAAAAAGGCCTATCCAGTCGCATCAAGGATGTGCTGGCCGCACGAGAGATTCCTGCCAACCTCCAAGAACTCATCCATTTGGCTACCCGCATTGACATGCGTTTTTCTGAGCGACACCAAGAGCTCCGCCAGGAAAAAGACTTAGATCTCTGGGCACCTCTCCCACAGCATCCTTTGCAGTCTACGCCTGGGCCTCCCGCCGAGGAGGCCATGCAAGTGGATAGGTCTCGCCTGACCCAGGAAGAGAGGAATCGCCGTAGGGAAGAAAATCTCTGTCTTTACTGTGCCAGTACCGAGCATTTCTTGGTGGATTGCCCTATCCGTCCTCCACGCACGCACCCAGCTCACGTCGGTGTGGCGTCTCTTGGTTCCAAGTCTGCTCCTCCACGTCTCACGGTACCCGTGCGGATTTCTTCTTCAGCCAACTCCTCCCTCTCAGCCGTGGCCTGCTTGGACTCCGGTGCCTCTGGAAATTTTATTTTGGAGTCGTTTGTTAATAAATTCAGCATCCCGGTGACCCGTCTCGTCAAGCCGCTCTACATTTCCGCGGTCAACGGAGCCAGATTGGACTGCACCGTGCGTTACCGCACAGAACCCCTCCTCATGTCTATTGGACCCCACCTCGAGAGGATTGAGCTCTTCGTTCTCCCCGGCTGTACCTCTGAGGTCCTCCTCGGTCTGCCATGGCTCCGGCTTCATTCGCCCACCCTTGATTGGACCACCGGGGAGATCAAGTACTGGGACTCTGCCTGCCACAGGAAGTGCCTCTCCCCCCCTCCCAGTCCCGTCAGGCAAGCCTCTGTGCCTCCTCATGGCTCCCGTCCTTGTGTCTCCCTGCCCCGTGCCAAGCTTCACCCTCTGCCCTCCCTCCCCATTCCTACTCCTGCTGTACTGCCTGCCATTGAGGAAACCATCCATTCTTTCCCGGTGTCCTCATCCCAGGGGAGGCAGTCACCGGACAAAAAAAAGGGGAGACCTAAGGGGGGGGGTACTGTTACGCCTAGCGCTCCTCCCCGGAGCGCTCACGGCGTCTTTCTCCCTGCAGCTCCCCGGTCAGTCCCGCTGACCGGGAGCGCTGCACTGTCATGGCCGTCGGGGATGCGATTCGCACAGCGGGACGCGCCCGCTCGCGAATCGCATCCCAGGTCACTTACCCGTCCCGGTCCCCTGCTGTCATGTGCTGGCGCGCGCGGCTCCGCTCTCTAGGGCGCGCGCGCGTGCCAGCTCTCTGAGACTTAAAGGGCCAGTGCACCAATGATTGGTGCCTGGCCCAATTAGCTTAATTGGCTTCCACCTGCTCCCTGGCTATATCTGATCTCCTCCCATGCACTCCCTTGCCGGATCTTGTTGCCTTGTGCCAGTGAAAGCGTTTAGTGTGTCCAAAGCCTGTGTACCTGAACTTCTACCATCCATCCTGACTATGAACCTTGCCGCCTGCCCCCGACCTTCTGCTACGTCTGACCTTGCCTCTGCCTAGTCCTTCTGTCTCACGCCTTCTCAGCAGTCAGCGAGGTAGAGCCGTTGCTAGTGGATACGACCTGGTTACTACTGCCGCAGCAAGACCATCCCGCTTTGCGGCGGGCTCTGGTGAACACCAGTAGCCTCTTAGAACCGGTCCACTAGCACGGTCCACGCCAATCCCTCGCTGACACAGCGGATCCACAACCCGTAAGCCGAATCGTGACAATGTACACTAATGAATTTTGTATGATGCACTATGTGTACATTGGAGTGAATGAATAGAGTCAGTCTTGGTATCTGATGGGAATATTTCCTTTGGTCGACCTTTGAGACCGACGCAACACCACCTCTTGGGTTTCAGGAGTATCTCCTCCTTCTGTCTGAATTCTCGTGATTTCAGTCCCAGGGGGAGCAGCTTGAGGACTGGACGCAGGGGTTGCACTTAACTCTGGACTGAGAGAATCCATGGGGATCGCTGAGCTTGGTTCTGATCTTGCTGAAGTTATTACAGGAGACAAACTTACAGCAGGCGGGGAAACCAGAGACGGCTGTGCTGTAACTGGATAGGGCACGCCACAGAACATCGCAGGTTGATGGGGTGTGAACATCGGAATATCCATTGACGGATGGATCCCTTCTCCTGGGACATATTTCCTCTCGGGTCTAGCAGCTGTGGGAGCGGGAGAAGGCAGTTCTGGTAAGTCCTCTCTGAGGCACAATTTAATCCGGTTCTGATGAACCACCTGCGGTTCAAATCCAGTCTTCTGGACTTCATAGACGTCTGAGTCTCTTATCATATACGGTTCTGTCTCCCATATGGAGTCCAACTTGTGGGTTCTGGGAAACTTCCTCAGCCAGACTCTGTCTCCCAGTTGTAACGGTTTAGCAGATGCATGGCGGTTGTAGTCTTTCTGCTGACGTTCTTGGGCCTCACCCATTTTCTTCCCAACAATCTCCTTAGCTTCCTGAATTCTCCTTTGATGGCCGAAGACCCAGTCTTGTAAGGCTTGTGGAGAATTGTTGAAGGGTGCTTGCAGCCCAAATGCTTGGTCCTTGGGAAGTTGCCCATGTCATCCCATCATGAGGAAAAAGGGAGTGTACCATGTGGAGCAGTGGATGGTATTATTGTAGATCTCCAACAGTTCAGGCAATAGCCGGGGCCACTCTTCGTGCTTGGATACTGACGCTGCTCCAGCATGTGTATGAAGACCTGGTTGATGCGTTCACACAATACATTCCCCTGTGGGTTTTAAGCTGTAGTCCAGAGCTTCTTGCAGTCGTGAAACTGGCACAGTTCTTGGAACAGTTGAGCTTCAAAGGCTGTTCCCAGGTCCGTGAAGACCGACTCCAGACATCCCAGGGTCTGGACCCAGTTGGAATAGAACATCTGCGTAGCACTCTTCACCATGAGGTCCTTGACAGGCACTATCACCCCCACTTGGAGTAGTGGTCTACCATGGTGAGGGCGTAGGTGTATCCAGACCTTGTAGAGGACAATTTCACATGATCCAAGGCGACCAGCTGGTTGGGTCTTTTGGTTTGGATGGGATGAAGGGGTGCTCTCGCATCCTTGCAGAGGCTCTTGGTGACGTTGCAGACAGTACATTCCCCGCACCACTTTTCAATGTCTCCTCGCATCCCTATCCAATAGAACCTCTGTCGGAGGGTGGCTTCGGTTTTGTGGATCCCAAAGTGTCCCGACTGATCATGGTATTCAGGACCATGGCAGCATCTTTTCTAGGGATCAGGATCTGATGAAGTCTTTCACCAGACACTGGATCCATGAGTTCCTGTACAACAGTCCTTTGTGGATAAACAGTCGGTTCCTTTGTCGCCACAACCTCTTCAATTCAAAGGCACACGGTGACCTGCGTAGGTTGGTGTTATGATTCGGCTAGCTGGATGTGGATCCTCTGTGTCAGCGAGGGATTGGCGTGGACCGTGTCGGTGGACCGGTTCTAGGGTTGCTACTGGTTTTCACCAGAGCCCGCCGCAAAGCGGGATGGTCTTGCTGCGGCGGTAGCAACCAGGTCGTATCCACCGGCAACGGCTCAACCTCGCTGACTGCTGAGAAGGCGTGGGACAGAAGGACCAGGCAGAAGCAAGGTCAGACGTAGCAGAAGGTCGGGGCAGGCGGCAAGGTTCGTAGTCAATAGTAATAGCAGGAGGTCAGGAACACAGTAATGGTAAACACAGTAGTAGCTTTCTCTAGGCACTAAGGCAACAAGATCCGGCAAGGAAGTGCAGGGGAAGTGAGGTTATATGGACAGGGGGCAGGTGGAAGCTAATCAGACTGATTGGGCCAGGCACCAATCACTGGTGCACTGGCCCTTTAAATCTTAGAGAGCTGGCGTGCGCGTGCCCTAGAGAGTGGAGCCGCGCGCGCCAGAACATGATAGCCGGGGACCGGGACGGGTAAGTGGCTTGGGATGCGAATCGCATCCCCATCATGGGGTCCGACCGGGCGCTGCATAGAGGAGAACGCCGCGAGCGCTCCGGGGAGGAGCAGGGACCCGGAGCGCTCGGCGTAACAGTTGGTACCTTTTTTAGAAGTAGGTAGTGCAACAGATCCCCCATGACTCGACTCTCATCTTGTAGAGTCTTCCACGTATAGAGGTCCTCAGGAGCCTTGGTAGATCTAGGTTCACCTTCTTCTTGTGTTGTCAGTACATTTTGACTCATGAACCTTTAATAGAATGGGGGCATCTCCACGTCTTCCCACTTGTCCTCAGCGGGTGGTTCTTTGCCAGGATCCATACGGGATAGTACATCAGCGTTCACATTAGACTTGTGACTTCTGTATTTAATGTTAAAGTCGTAGTCTGGAGGCCCAACGCTGCTCAATGACTCCCAACTTTGCTGTATTCAGATGTGCCAATGGGTTGTTGTAAAAGGGGTGGCTGCTAGATAGTCCTTAAACTTTTCGGTCACTGCCCAGACCAAGACGAGGAGCTTCAACTTGAAGGAACTGTAGTTGGCATCATCCTTCTCTGCTGCTCGCAGATGTCTGCTGGTGTAGGCTATCACCCTTTCTTTACCTTCCTGCACCTGGGATAGAACAGCTCCCAGGCCTTCGAAGCTGGCATTTGTGTACAACCGGAAGGGCTGGCCATAATCAGGATACACCAAGATAGGCGGCTCAGTGAGCAGGTACTTCAAGGCCTGGAACGCTGTCTCTTGTTCCTCGGCCCACTGGATCGGGGGTCTTCAGTTATAATTCTCCTTCGCAGTACCCCGGAGAAGAGCTGTAAGGGGTCCAGCAATTTGTGCGAAGTGAGGGATGAAACGCTGGTAGTAGCCAGCGAATCCCAGGAAGCTTCTGATATCCCGCACCGTGCGTGGGGTAGGCCAGTCCTTGACAACACTCACTTTCTCTGGATCAGGCTGAACGCCTTCTGCACTGACCACATGTCCGAGATAATGGACCCGTGGCTTCAATAGATGACACAGCACCAGATGTTTGTTTCCGTCTGTGGTTGGAGGATCACAGACCGAATATCCTGAATCCTCACACGGCAGATCTCTCTCTGTTCGGCTTGCAGGGTCTTCAGATGGTGTTGCGCAGCTCGCCAGTCTGAGGGTGACATGTGAGGGAGAGATGCAGGCAGTGACCCTGCAATCTCCTCAAAACAGTGTCTCATAATGTTCATCCCTGGGATAAACTCTGCTGCCCCTTTATCTACCACATTGGTTATAATAACACCTTGTCCTCGGAGGACATACTCTCCCACTTGTACGGTGGGCTCCCAGTACCCATGCCTGGGCACTGGTTTACCGTTCCCTGCCATCACTTTAAAATCCACATCATCTGGTTCACACAGCATTTCAGGCCCCCAATATCTATAAAACACATCTTTAGGAATAGTGGATACCTGGGAACACGTATCGACAAGGGCCTTGAACTATACTCCTTCTACAATAATTTTCACATAAGGACATGGGGCAACATACATGGAAAGCCCTGACTTGGTGCAGGGTGATTCTGGACTTAGTGATGATTCTCCTGAGGGGCGGTCCTCGACCTCAGGGGATTCCTGTTTAAAGCCCAGCACTGACTTTTCCAATGCCCAGATTTATTGCAATGACTACAGAAAGGTCTCTGAGTCCCTGGAGGCCTCACAGGGTGGTACCGAGGTGGATTGGCAGGACGGGGAGCAGGTTTTCTGGAAGTGTCTCTTGACTAGGTGGACTAGACCTGCTCACCAGTTCTTTAACAGCCTTGGTTAACTGATCAATGTCCTGTCATACACTCTACAAGTCTGGGGGTGCAGGACTTGTAGGGGCAGGTGACAACAAATCATGTGACTGCAGAACATAACATGTGACAGACTTACACAGGTCCTTGAGACCTCCAACTGTTTCTCTGTACTACCTATACAGTACTACCTATACATTAGGAGACTGTCTAGGCATTAAAGCAATATACACAATATTATGGAACCAACAGGGGTAGACCTTGCAGGGGAGCCCCCAGGTCACTGAGGGTCTCAACCTGACAGGGCCTAAGGGTAGTTCAGAACCATGTCCTGTACTGGGACATCACAATACCATCACACCATCATACACCATCAATTATCAGAACACTACAATCAAACTGCCATCATACACCATCACATACCATCCCACTGCCATCCCAACACCATCACACTGCCATAACATACCATCACCACCATGAATAACTGATGTTATTACTATGGGATACTGGATTTGCTTTATACCAGATCTATGTTGCCCCCTGAGGACTCACCATAGGTTAAATAGGGTTATAAAGGTTTTGAAATCATGACAATTTCTTTTTTTTTTTTTTTAAAGAAACAGCGCCTCACATGTCCATGGGCTGTGTCTTATATTATAGTCCATCCTCACTGAAGATAATAAGGCTAATCAACAACACCACACACAACTTTTGGACAGGTGTGGAACCCTTAAAGGGGCCCCAGCGGTTCGGAACATTTTGTTCTGAACTCTTGGAGCAAGCGTTGGGGGTTGTAACGTTACGACCATGCCCCTTGTTACATCATGCCACGCCCCCTCAATACAAGTCTACAGGAGGGGGCATAGTGTCCGCCTCCCATAAACTTGCATTGAGGGGCGTGACATGACATCACGAGGGACGTGGCCGTGATGTTATGACCTCCGCTGCCCATACCCAGCAAAGGAATGCCGTGTGCTGCACAGAGATCGCGGGGGTCCCAGCTGCAAGACCCTCACGTTAAGACATCTTATCCCCTATTCTTTGGATAGGGGATAAGATGTCTAGGGGCGGAGTACCCCTTTAAGTGACAGGACCACAGTGTCCTGTCTACATCATCCTTCTCCCAATGAGCAGCCTCTTCTACTTTTAGGCAGCTAAAATGCTGCTCTCTCACCGGTCCACACTGCTTACTTTGGGTGCACAAAGGGCGTACTATGTCACGGATTTGGCTGCAGCAAAATCAGCCACAAAACAAGAACATGAAATCCTTAGCAAGACCATAGGAAATCTCCATCAAACTCTGCATGCAGCCAAAGACATTTCTCAGCTGTGAAGTTACACCATGTGTACATTCAGTGTCATCCACTTAAACAGTGCTACTACTGTTTTAGGTCCGATCACAAAATCGGATACGGGGCAAAAATGAGCCACTTTTTGACTCTGGACGGCTCTGGTCACCGGTACAGGAGCTCACGGTTTTCCTATCCCCCAGCCGGATCCGACAGCCATAGGCTACAAACGTGATGTGAATGCAGCCTAACCCAGAACTCACACTCCAGGATTTGAATTCTCCCCTGTTCTATTCCAATGGAGTAACTGAAAAAACCTGGAATGTTGGTGGGCCTAGAGGACTGGGCTGGGGACCACTGCTGTGGACAATAAATGAAGCACTAGCCTAGCATGTGTACTGATATGCTATTCACTTGAGGCAAAGTTGACCTCTGTTCCTGTGATCAGTGGTAGCCCCAGCAGTTGACCCCCAACCGTGTAGCGGTGTGAGTGGTGGGATCAGATGGTATTAACTATGGGGGCAAGATGTTGTCAACCCCTAGTGTTCGTGACGCCAGTGTGGTTTTATGGTTCTGGAACACCACATGCCCAGTTCCTCCACTATCCCAGTTGCTAGTAGTGAAATGAGAGTCCACAACCACTTATCGTCAAACGGAGGCTTTACTGAGTATAAGACAGATGGAATTATCTTCACAGCTAAGGCCAGATTTCCCAGAGAAGTGGCCAGGACCCAGAAGGACCTCGCAGCTTGCTGGAGCAATATACTTGTAACTAACTTGACTTGAGATTGGACTTGACTTGACTATATGCAGGACTTGACTAGTTTTAGTGACAGCAGACATAGACTTGAGACTTACTGGAATGACTGTAGCTTTTGGGGTCTTCCAGATGCTGATCACTTGCACTGAGATCTTTGGTGGTTACTGTGCTCAGTAACAGATGGTAAGAGCTAAGAGAATAGAGTAAATTGTAATGACCGCCCCTTTATATAGTGGGGGCTGGACTAAAGCCCATTGGTGAAGCTGTGGGTCATAGGTCAAGCTGGTGCTCTCTGGGAGAACATGGGACATCAAATCATGTGACTGCATAACATAACATGTGACAGCTTACACAGGTCCTTGAGATCTCCCAAAGGTCCTCTGTACTACCTATACATAGGGATCCTGTCTGGGAATTAAAGTGATATACACAACATTCTGGAAACAACAGGGGGAGACCTTGCAGGGGAGCCCCCAGGTCACTAAGGGACTCAACCTGACAGGGCCTAAAGGTAGTACGGGACCATGTCATACTGTATCTGTACTGGGACATCACATATGAAAGGGTTTTATGAACGACGCCTTTTTGTGAAAAGGTGCAGAAAAGACACAAAGCCACTGAAAAGTCTCTTAAACTACACCAGACTTAGCTTAGCTTTTTGGTGAATGTGAAGACAGAAATTTCAGAAAATGTGACCTGCTCAAAATGTATCAAATGCGTTGTGACCATTTCATAAATTTGGTGCTCCTACACATTACCAGCACACAAAAAGGGTGTAGAAAAATGCTTGTGGGTTCACACACAAGATCCTTACCTGCAGCTGTTCCTTCCTGACCCCAGATGAGAAGCCTTCACCCGCAACATCGGATCCTAGATCACACATGGTCGACCTGAGTATAGTGGGGAGTCCACAGAGCTTCAGACATGGCAGGGGTGTAACTATGGGGGAGCAGAGGGTAAAGTTACACCACTGAGATATGGAGTTTGTGTAGCATGACCAGGCACTATTTGAGATGTACCACTTTTGGCCTCCTTGAGTAACATTTCTACTTCCCTATAAAGCAACTGGTTCATAATAACAATTCATATTGCATTGTGCAGCGACCAATGATTATAGGGCTTTCCTAGTACAGACACCTTCTTTATTAGGAGAGTCAATGTCAGTGTGGGCCATCAGATCCGTGGTCAGCATTCATAACATGCCCATGTGAAACCAAGCATTTCCAAGCGGTCCTAGTGCCCACCAGATCATTCAAATGTGTGGAATGTCCTCCTGTGTTTTCCGTAAAAAATGTGCACATGGCCTTAAAGGTCAACTCTGGCTGTGACATGGATTACATAGCCAAAAATCCCAGTGCTACGTTAGCTGCATCACAAATAATGTATAGGAATGCGGTTACGTTACAACATATGAGTTACCTCCGCTGTCAGGTTGTGGACCACCACGTATATACATGGACTGTGTCTAAAGGAAAAGCTAGCCTTATTTATGACACTACTGCAATAGCAGATACAGTCCATGGACATGAGTAGCGCAATTTCTGAGAGAAAGCAGAAAGCAGTTTTTCTGAACTTAAACAAACCTCCTTTAGTGACCAACATTAAGGGAGTACTCCGATGCAAGACATCCTATCCCCTATCTAAAGGATAGGGGATAAGATGTCTGATCACAGGGGTTATGCTGCTGGGCCCACCGTGATCTCCTGCAGCACCTGGCATTCTAAACAAACACAGGCTTCTTGTGGCAGTGGTCGTGATGTCACGACCACTCCCCTCGTGATGTCATGCCACGCCTCCTCCATTCATATCTATGGGAGGGGCGTGTCAGCCGACAGTCCCCCTACGAAAGGCATGAATGGATGAAGTGTGGCGTGACATCACGAGGGGAGTAGCCTTGACGTCACGATCACGGCCTCCGGCTCAAAATGTTCAGGACCCTGGAGCACCGGAGTACTCCTTTAAGAAAAGCCAGTGGAAACATCCCAAGTCTATGACCAGCGTTACACCCAAGAATCAATAAGCTATGCAAACACGCACCATGTAATAATACCATATGCAAAACACACACCATAGTAAGATTAAACCTGGATGAAGACATTCTTCCTGTTTCTATTGTGTTCTTATTACTTATTGTTTGCTTTGTTTTACTGTTGTGCAATACTGAAGTAAAGCCAGCCAAACACATAAGAACGTTGAGGGAGGAACCATCTTCTGGCTGACACCTATGCTCCTCAGATTCCATTATAAGATAGCCATCCAGGCTGAGCATGGATGTAAAGAAACAAAGGAGGAATCTTTTGTCCTCATATTCCAAGTTCATATCCCGGCCTCATATCCGGTCCTCATATCCTGTTCTTCTATCCCAACCTCATATCCCATCCTCATATTCCGACCTCATATCCGGGCCTCATATCCCAACCTCATATCCCGTCCTCATATCCCAAGTTCATATCCCGATCTCAAATCCAGTCCTCATATCCCAAGTTCATATCCCGACCTCCTATCCAGTCCTCATATCCCGACCTCATATCCCGTTCTTCTATCCCAACCTCATATCCCATCCTCATATCCCATCCTCATATCCGGGCCTCATATGCCAACCTCATATCCCATCCTCATATCCCAAGTTCATATCCCGATCTTAAATCCAGTCCTCATATCCCAAGTTCATATCCCGACCTCATATCCAGTCCTCATATCCCGACCTCATATCCAGTTCTTATATCCCAACCTCATATCCCATCCTCATATTCTGACCTCATATCCCGTCCTCATATCCTGTCCTCATATCCCGACCTCATATTCCATCCTCATATTCCATCCTCATATCCTGTCCTCATATCCTGTCCTCATATCCCGAACTCATATCCTGGGGCTGAGTTGTGATGAAGAGATAGTAGGCCAAAAATAGCAGGAGGCGTGGTTTTGTGGGAGTGGGTGTGACTTGCAAGCCAGACCAATGCACAAAATGGGTAGAAAATAAATGTGTGGCTTAAATGGTGGGTGTGGCTTTATGAGATGGGGTGTGGCATGCGAGAGGGGTGTGACGCACTCACTAGGAGATGCAGAGCTTGGAGTAAGGTACTGGAAGTCCTATATACTTGCATGGGACTTAAGAAAAAAAAAACATCCTTCATGTAAAAGGGGAGGTTAGGGTTAATTTAACTATTGTATATTTGTATTTGACATAAAAGTAACATGTGTACTAAGTTTCATCAAAATATCTTTAGCCGTTTGGAAGTGATGCTGGAACATACAAACACACATACAGTACATAGATTGAGTTATATATATATATATATATATATATATATATATATAGTTGAAAACCCTAATCTGCAAAACTGACCCTAACACAAACACAACTGGCAGACGAAAAACAGCATTACTTACCTAAGGAGTTAATGCACTGTGAGAAAACTGGGAGAAACAAGAGCAACTACAAGATCCAGAACCAAAATCTACACATGAATACACAAATGGACTGACTGGGTACAAAACTAGGTTCTTAAAAGGCACTAAAGTAATACAAGGAATACTGGGTCCAACCGCTTGACGACAAGCAGCTAAATGTATAGCACTGCCGTCTGGGCTGTAAAGTGGTACTCCCACCCTAGACATCTTATCCCCTATCCAAAGAATAGAGGATAAGATGTGTGATCGCGGGGGTCCTGCCGCTGGGGACCCCCGCAATATTGCATGCAGCACCCACCTATTTCTTGTCCGGGAGACATACATTCCATAACTGTACCTATAAGACTGTAAACATGATATGCAATGCTAAGACCACATCCACTATCTAAATACTATGAAGGTTCGTGAGATATAAATGTAACTAGCATATACGACCCAAATGCTACCAGCGTATGTGAAACCCAAATGCTCTGAACGTATGCGAGACATAATTGCAATAAATGTAAGCGTGATATAAAGGCTGCGAACATCAGCATTATATAACCGCTCTGCACGTATGCGACAAATAAATGCTATGAACATATGTGATACATACATGCTATGAACGTATGAAAGCTATGAACCTATACGGGACATAACTGCTACCCAACATAATGTTGTGAACGTAAGCGTGTGTCACGATGCCGGCTGGCAGGTAGTGGATCCTCTGTGCCAGAGAGGGATTGGCGTGGACCGTGCTAGTGGATCGGTTCTAAGTCACTACTGGTTTTCACCAGAGCCCGCCGCAAAGCGGGATGGTCTTGCTGCGGCGGTAGTGACCAGGTCGTATCCCCTAGCAACGGCTCAACCTCTCTGGCTGCTGAAGATAGGCGCGGTACAAGGGAGTAGACAGAAGCAAGGTCGGACGTAGCAGAAGGTCGGGGCAGGCAGCAAGGATCGTAGTCAGGGGCAACGGCAGGAGGTCTGGAACACAGGCTAGGAACACACAAGGAAACGCTTTCACTGGCACGATGGCAACAAGATCCGGCGAGGGAGTGAAGGGGAAGTGAGGTGATATAGGGAAGTGCACAGGTGTAAACACTAATTGGAACCACTGCGCCAATCAGCGGCGCAGTGGCCCTTTAAATCGCAAAGACCCGGCGCGCGCGCGCCCTAGGGAGCGGGGCCGCGCGCGCCGGGACAGAACTGACGGAGAGCGAGTCAGGTACGGGAGCCGGGGTGCGCATCGCGAGCGGGCGCTACCCGCATCGCGAATCGCATCCCGGCCGGAGGCGGCATCGCAGCGCCCCGGGTCCGTGGAACCGACCGGAGCGCTGCGGTGAGGAGAATGTAGCGAGCGCTCCGGGGAGGAGCGGGGACCCGGAGCGCTCGGCGTAACAGTACCCCCCCCCTTGGGTCTCCCCCTCTTCTTGGAGCCTGAGAACCTGAGGATCAGACTTTTGTCCAGGATATTGTCCTCAGGTTCCCAGGACCTCTCTTCTGGACCACAACCCTCCCAATCCACTAAAAAGAAGGTTTTCCCTCTGACCTTTTTAGATGCTAAAATTTCTTTGACGGAGAAGATGTCCGAGGAGCCGGAGACAGGAGTGGGGGGAACAGACTTGGGAGAGAAACGGTTAATGATAAGTGGTTTAAGAAGAGAAACGTGAAAGGCATTAGGAATACGAAGAGAAGGAGGAAGAAGAAGTTTGTAAGAGACAGGATTAATCTGGCGCAAAATTTTGAAAGGACCAAGATAGCGTGGTCCCAACTTATAGCTAGGGACACGGAAGCGGACATATTTAGCGGAGAGCCATACCTTGTCTCCAGGGGAAAAAATGGGAGGAGCTCTTCTTTTCTTATCCGCGAATCTCTTCATGCGTGAAGAAGCCTGTAAGAGAGAATTTTGGGTCTCTCTCCATATGATGGAAAGATCACGAGAAATTTCATCCACAGCGGGCAGACCAGAGGGCAAGGGGGTAGGGAGGGGGGGAAGAGGGTGACGGCCGTACACCACGAAAAACGGGGATTTGGAGGAAGATTCAGAGATTCTGAAATTATACGAGAATTCGGCCCAAGGTAGAAGATCTGCCCAGTCATCCTGGCGGGAGGAAACAAAATGTCGTAAATAGTCACCCAAGACCTGGTTAACTCTTTCTACTTGTCCATTGGATTGAGGATGGTATGCAGAAGAAAAATTTAATTTAATCTTGAGTTGTTTACAGAGAGCCCTCCAGAATTTAGACACAAATTGGACGCCTCTATCCGAGACGATCTGCGTAGGCAACCCGTGAAGACGAAAAATGTGTACAAAAAATTGTTTAGCCAACTGAGGCGCTGAAGGAAGACCAGGAAGAGGGATGAAATGTGCCATTTTGGAGAATCGATCAACGACCACCCAAATAACAGTGTTGCCATGGGATGGGGGTAAGTCAGTAATAAAATCCATACCAATCAGAGACCAAGGTTGTTCGGGGACAGGCAGAGGATGAAGAAAACCAGCGGGCTTCTGGCGAGGAGTCTTATCCCGGGCACAGATAGTGCAGGCTCGCACAAAGTCCACCACATCAGTCTCTAGAGTCGGCCACCAATAGAAGCGAGAGATGAGTTGCACAGATTTCTTGATGCCCGCATGACCTGCGAGATGGGAGGAGTGACCCCATTTGAGGATTCCGAGGCGTTGGCGTGGAGAAACAAAGGTCTTTCCTGGAGGAGTTTGCCTGATGGAGGCTGGAGAAGTGGAAATCAGGCAGTCAGGAGGAATGATGTGTTGAGGAGAGGGTTCAATTTCAGAAGCATCTGAGGAACGAGAGAGAGCATCGGCCCTAATGTTCTTATCAGCAGGCCGAAAGTGAATTTCAAAATTAAATCGGGCAAAGAACAGAGACCACCTGGCCTGACGAGGATTCAGCCGTTGGGCAGACTGGAGGTAGGAGAGGTTCTTGTGATCGGTGTAAATAATAACTGGAAATCTTGATCCCTCCAGCAGATGCCTCCATTCCTCAAGTGCTAATTTAATGGCTAGAAGCTCTCGATCCCCGATGGAGTAGTTCCTCTCCGCCGGAGAGAAGGTCCTAGAAAAAAAACCACAAGTAACAGCATGCCCGGAAGAGTTTTTTTGTAGAAGGACAGCTCCAGCTCCCACTGAGGAGGCATCAACCTCCAATAGGAAGGGTTTAGATGGGTCAGGTCTGGAGAGCACGGGAGCCGAAGAAAAGGCAGACTTGAGTCGTTTAAAGGCGTCTTCCGCTTGAGGAGGCCAAGACTTGGGATCGGCATTTTTTTTGGTTAAAGCCACAATAGGAGCCACAATGGTAGAAAAATGTGGAATAAATTGCCTGTAATAATTGGCGAACCCCAAAAAACGTTGGATGGCACGGAGTCCGGAGGGGCGTGGCCAATCTAAGACGGCAGAGAGTTTATCTGGGTCCATTTGTAGTCCCTGGCCAGAGACCAAGTATCCTAGAAAAGGAAGAGATTGGCATTCAAACAGACATTTCTCTATTTTGGCATAGAGTTGATTGTCACGAAGTCTCTGAAGAACCATACGGACATGCTGGCGGTGTTCTTCTAGATTGGCAGAAAAAATCAGGATATCGTCCAGATATACAACAACACAGGAGTATAGGAGATCACGAAAAATTTCATTAACAAAGTCTTGGAAGACGGCAGGGGCGTTGCACAGGCCAAAGGGCATGACCAGATACTCAAAGTGTCCATCTCTGGTGTTAAATGCCGTTTTCCATTCATCCCCCTCTCTGATGCGGATGAGATTATAAGCACCTCTTAAGTCCAGTTTGGTAAAAATATGGGCACCTTGGAGACGATCAAAGAGTTCAGAGATGAGGGGTAGGGGGTAGCGGTTCTTAACCGTGATTTTATTAAGACCGCGGTAGTCAATGCAAGGACGTAGAGAGCCATCTTTTTTGGACACAAAGAAAAATCCGGCTCCGGCAGGAGAGGAGGATTTACGGATAAAGCCCTTTTTTAAATTTTCCTGGACGTATTCAGACATGGCAAGAGTCTCTGGGACGGACAGAGGATAGATTCTGCCCCGGGGTGGAGTAGTGCCCGGGAGGAGGTCAATAGGACAATCATAAGGCCTGTGAGGAGGTAGAGTCTCAGCTTGTTTTTTGCAAAAAACGTCCGCAAAGTCCATATAGGCCTTAGGGAGACCGGTTACAGGAGGAACCACAGAGTCACGGCAAGGGTTACTGGGAACCGGTTTTAGGCAGTCCTTGGAACAAGAGGGCCCCCAACTCTTGATCTCCCCAGTGGACCAATCCAGGGTTGGGGAATGGAGTTGAAGCCAGGGAAGTCCAAGGAGAATTTCAGAAGTGCAATTGGGGAGGACCAAAAGTTCAATCCTCTCGTGATGAGATCCGATGCACATTAGAAGGGGCTCCGTGCGGAAACGTATAGTACAGTCCAATCTTTCATTGTTTACACAATTGATGTAGAGGGGTCTGGCGAGACTGGTCACCGGGATGTTGAACTTGTTGACGAGAGAGGCCAAAATAAAATTTCCTGCAGATCCAGAGTCCAAGAAGGCCACAGCAGAGAAGGAGAAGGCAGAGGCAGACATCCGCACAGGCACAGTAAGACGTGGAGAAGCAGAGTAGACATCAAGGACTGTCTCACCTTTGTGCGGAGTCAGCGTACGTCTTTCCAGGCGGGGAGGACGGATAGGACAATCCTTCAGGAAGTGTTCGGTACTAGCACAGTACAGGCAGAGATTCTCCATGCGGCGTCGTGTCCTCTCTTGAGGTGTCAGGCGAGACCGGTCGACCTGCATAGCCTCCACGGCGGGAGGCACAGGAACAGATTGCAGGGGACCAGAGGAGAGAGGAGCCGGGGAGAAGAAACGCCTCGTGCGAACAGAGTCCATATCCTGGCGGAGCTCCTGACGCCTTTCGGAAAAACGCATGTCAATGCGAGTGGCTAGGTGAATGAGTTCATGTAGATTAGCAGGGATTTCTCGTGCGGCCAGAACATCTTTAATGTTGCTGGATAGGCCTTTTTTAAAGGTCGCGCAGAGTGCCTCATTATTCCAGGATAATTCTGAAGCAAGAGTACGGAATTGTACGGCATACTCGCCAACGGAAGAATTACCCTGGACCAGGTTCAACAGGGCAGTCTCAGCAGAAGAGGCTCGGGCAGGTTCCTCAAAGACACTTCGAATTTCCGAGAAGAAGGAGTGTACAGAGGCAGTGACGGGGTCATTGCGGTCCCAGAGCGATGTGGCCCAAGCCAGGGCTTTTCCAGACAGCAGGCTGACTACGAAAGCCACCTTAGACCTTTCAGTGGGGAACTGGTCCGACATCATCTCCAAGTGTAATGAACATTGGGAAAGAAAGCCACGGCAAAACTTAGAGTCCCCATCAAATTTATCCGGCAAGGATAGTCGTAGTCCAGAAGCGGCCACTCGCTGCGGAGGAGGTGCAGGAGCTGGCGGAGGAGATGATTGCTGGAGCTGTGGTAGTAACTGTTGTAGCATAACAGTCAGTTGAGACAGCTGTTGGCCTTGTTGCGCTATCTGTTGTGACTGCTGGGCGACCACCGTGGTGAGGTCAGCGACAACTGGCAGAGGAACTTCAGCGGGATCCATGGCCGGATCTACTGTCACGATGCCGGCTGGCAGGTAGTGGATCCTCTGTGCCAGAGAGGGATTGGCGTGGACCGTGCTAGTGGATCGGTTCTAAGTCACTACTGGTTTTCACCAGAGCCCGCCGCAAAGCGGGATGGTCTTGCTGCGGCGGTAGTGACCAGGTCGTATCCCCTAGCAACGGCTCAACCTCTCTGGCTGCTGAAGATAGGCGCGGTACAAGGGAGTAGACAGAAGCAAGGTCGGACGTAGCAGAAGGTCGGGGCAGGCAGCAAGGATCGTAGTCAGGGGCAACGGCAGGAGGTCTGGAACACAGGCTAGGAACACACAAGGAAACGCTTTCACTGGCACGATGGCAACAAGATCCGGCGAGGGAGTGAAGGGGAAGTGAGGTGATATAGGGAAGTGCACAGGTGTAAACACTAATTGGAACCACTGCGCCAATCAGCGGCGCAGTGGCCCTTTAAATCGCAAAGACCCGGCGCGCGCGCGCCCTAGGGAGCGGGGCCGCGCGCGCCGGGACAGAACTGACGGAGAGCGAGTCAGGTACGGGAGCCGGGGTGCGCATCGCGAGCGGGCGCTACCCGCATCGCGAATCGCATCCCGGCCGGAGGCGGCATCGCAGCGCCCCGGGTCCGTGGAACCGACCGGAGCGCTGCGGTGAGGAGAATGTAGCGAGCGCTCCGGGGAGGAGCGGGGACCCGGAGCGCTCGGCGTAACAGCGTGATACCTGCTGTGAGTGTAAGCGAGATGATGTTAGGAATATATGCGAGACATTAATGCATTGAACACATGTGAGACAAAAGCTAAGAACATATGCAAGACATAAATACTATGACCGTAAGCTATATATATTAACGTTGTGAATAACCGTGATATGAACGCTGTGAACGAGAGCGGGACATGATTTTTTCTTTTTCCGACATAATTGCTGTAGACATATACGTACATACATATATCCTGCTATGAACGTGAAATGGTCTCACAACAAATGCTATACTCAGTAATATCAAAACATAAAGATGAATAACGGAGCACTCACCCAGTCAGTCGTCCCAGGGCTGGAAGACTGTAACTGACATGTAGTCATAGACTTGCATTGAGGGGACGGGGACTTTTGGGAATACAATTTTTCATCAAAGTTGAAGCAATTATTGCTCAAAATCAAATTTAACCCTTCAGTTACAAAATCTGCACATTTTGGACATTGTTTTTCCCTAGTTTTTTGCTCCCCATCGCTCACCCAGAGTACTCCTGTCACATTTCATGGCAGATAGTTACACAGTTCATGCTGGCAGTGGTGCCACCCCATCTTTCCTTTTCGCCTATAATAATTTAATCGTTGTCACAATCACGCATGCAGTGATACCAAATATGTTTATTTTGATCATTTTTGTATGGAAAATGGGAAAAGGAGGGTGATTTAAACTTTTAATATGGAAGGAGTTAATGGGTGTTTTTTAAACTTTTATTTAACTTTTATTTTTTTTTATTTTATTTTTTTACACTTTATTAGTCCCCTTAGGGAACTTATAGAAGGTATCAATAGATTCCTCATACAGATCAATGGAGTTCCATAGAACTCCATTGATCTGTGTAATAGGTGCTCATTTGGTTGAGCCTGCTTCAGCCAGGCTCAATCAAATGAAAAGCCATGGACACCATTGATGCAGAGGTAAGCCCTCCAGCTACCTCCACAGTGAAGCGCCTCCCGGGGTGGGGGGATGGGCAATCCATCCCACTGGACCGCCAGGGAGCATTTACATGTACCTTTAGACGTCGCTGTAAGCTTTGACAGTGGCGATCTAAAGGGCCCCCAGAAGAATCAGCAGGGGGCTGCTGGGTATGGTCGTTAACCAGATAAATCTCCGATGTCCATCATTACAGGCAGGTGTCAGCTGCTGATAAAAGCAGGCATCTCCCGTTTATGACGCAGACTCGAACCGTGGGCCCGCGTCATGTGCGCTCACCCGACCCATGATGTACATGTATGTCATGGGTCGGGAAGGGGTTAAGCCACGCCCACCAAAATTATTGGCTGAAAATTCCCTTGGCTAAAAAAGACGAAAGGGACATTTTCAGACCATAATTTTTGGCGGCCGAAATTTTGGTGCACCCTAGTCATTAGCATTTCACTCTGTGTATATCCTATAGTGTTTATTTAGTGCAATGTTATGGTAAATATTCTAGGGATATTCATTTGTTTATGTAGGGTCTTACTGTATTCGTCCAAAGTTTGTTGAATCTGTTGGAGTCGCTAAGTTACAATGAGATGGAGGCACTGCGTCTTACTAGCATGTGCATGGTTTAGCGTTTTGTGAGTAATGTTCTAGCATTTTGTCCTGTGTATTCGGTTTAGCATTGATACTGGGTATACGATTTAGCATTTGTTCCGGGCATAGGGCTTTTAGTGTTGTTCTGTGCTTTTGTTCACGCCATTTACACCGTGCATACAGTCCTAGCTCTCATACTGGGCAGGTATGTATAGATTATTTTGTTAACACAAGGGTCATTCACCTAGTCGTGTTCAGTTATGTGCTATACTTGTCAGGCCTGCCACGTCTGCAGGGGGGCGGTACCACACTATTATTGTAACTGACACTTCAGACCAATAACTACCCATCACATTGGGGGCTTGTTTACTCAGGCTTGCCAGGGTTTCATGGGCATGCATTGTATAGTTGATGCATACTGACAAGGTTTAAGAGCTATAACATATCGTCATATAGGGGATTGCATACTTGGGGCCTGCTGCTGCAGGGTGAAGCGCTGCACAATGCATTGTTATGGATACATTTCAGAGTGACTGGCAGACACATGTAATAGTTTAGGGCCAATTGATTGTGTATAGTCTGGTTTAATTTTAGGTAAGATGCTTACATGTCATTGTCTCGTCTACAGGCACTGGTTTCGCAAGATTGTCATCACCATAGGTCTATCATGCCATCAGGTTCATGCGTGGCATTTATCTAAAAGTTTAATTAGCAGGGACATGGGATAGTACTGTATTTATGCCTGACAAGCGTCTAACCTTCCCTATTGCCGTACTCCACACAGTTAAACCTGTTAATTTGTATATGTCAGCTTGGTCCGACTTCAGTGTCGGGGCATCCTTCAGAGTGAGAGTGGCTACTACAGTTTTTCAGCATCGGGTACCAGCTCACAAGGTCAGATGTTTTGCAGTTGCAATTTACTGTCTGGATCCCCATATTTTGGGGTATCCGCGTGTAGAGACTCTTTACATCAATAGTGCCCAGACAGTATCCTTCTTCCCAATGCAAATCTTCTAACAGCTGCAAAAAATTATCTGTGTCTTTAATATACGACGGGACACTCAAAAAGAGGGGTCTCAGCAGCCAATCTATGTATTTTGATAGATACTCCAGTGGTGAGCCGATGCCTGCCACTATAGGTCTCCCGGGTGGCGAGACCAGGCACTTGAGTGTTTTCGGTAAGAAATACCAATGAAGTTTTTTGATCCTATTAGGTATAAGCTTCTCTGCCTTGCTTTTACTTAAGATGCCGTTTTCTACATTCTTATGAAATGTCCTCAGCTTGGACATAATTTTATTTTATGGCCGGATCAGAACTCAGGGGTATGTATACCTCTGTATTGTTTAACTGTCTCAGTGCTTCAGTGTCATAGTACTTGTCTGACATCCCTACCACGCTTCCACCTTTGTCTGCCTTTTTTTATAATTGTCATGCATTTTGTGAACCCCAAAAATGAATCACTATGTTTAATATGCTTCATAGCATAAGAGCATGATGTCAGCCATTTTGTGTATGTTCTAAATAAGACCACAATAATTCTAAGTTCTCCTTTTCAAATGCCAGTCTGGGAGTAGAATACTTAGATGTCTACTTAGCTTATTTATGGTGTTTGGATAAGAGACTGATAAGGGGTCTGGTTACACTCTCTAGACGAACAATCAATTACCAAAACTGGACAAACAGGGAGATTCACATGTGTGAAAGAGACCTACATCAAACTCTTATCTCTAATAAATTTAAATGTCTAATGACTCTATGTCTATGAGAATCCAGTGTTTGATTACTTATAGATGTCGAAAGTAATCCCTGTTTGTTAATTATTGTTCCATTCGTCAAAGTGTGGAATGTTGGTTTAAGGCCAATTATTGACAAGTTAACCCTTAATGGTAATGATGCCAATTGATTATGCAATAGCAACCCCTAGAGTATGGGGAGTAGACATTACACCACAGGAAAGGCATTATGGGTGATATGCTCAATGCATTCTGGGTAGTAAAGTGATGTCATAGTCATTACCATATGTACACGCCCAACCTACATTCATTGGGGAATTCCAATTTAGGAGGTTGTGTCTAACAAATTAAAAAGTCTGGTAAACCAGATGTTAGATATACTGATACTGAATACAGATACTGAAGTCTATACTGAAGGTCTGAACTGCTCTAACTGAGGGGGGACTGGAGACTCTGATCTGAACTGTAGACTGTAGGCTGAACAGGACAGACAAAGAGAAAGAGGTCTTCCACTGAAAGAGGTCCACAAGATGGAAGCCATGAAAGCCATGTGAGATCCCAGATGCCGAACTGATTGCACGGTACCGACCCAATGGCTGTCCCTGACGATGAGATGGACCGTTCAGTGTTCCTCAGAGCAGAAGTAAGGTTCTTACAAAGTTTTGGTAAGAGGCACAAAAAATGGTATTCCATTTAATTAAGACTAATTGGTATAATGTGGATAGAATTATACCATTTTGATTGGCAAAATAAATTAATTCAATAAAATAATTAATTCTCTCGATATTGAGATTATAGTTTTAGGATATTGTGAGAATTCATCCTACCTGCAGAAGAATCAAGACTCAATCTATCAAAGCATTAAATAATTGCTTAGACATATTGATAGAATTCCTACTCGCCAAGCTAAGTGTTATAAATATATTTCCCACACAGGAAACTTGTTTCAAGTTTTTCCTCCTAAAATATAGAGCAAGATCATATATCCCTGCTATTTGTCCTAATGTCTTACCAAAATAATGCATAGGAAAATAGTCCAGAATGGGGGGAAGTATATCATAGTTCTCCCATGTATATATTCTTAGATGGATTTTCCCATTAATGGAATCATGTGATTTGTAGTTGGTTAGAAGGGGGCGGAGAATGTATCTAGCATTCCATATTGATGTCTATTGATTAGATATTGCCCATCTTAATATCATGAGGTTCCTCTGAATAGAGTGATATGTAACCATTTTCTTATAAAATATTCTAACCTGGTAGCTTTTGTTTATTTCAACAAGTTACTTACTACTCACATGTATTGTTCTACTATATGTAGTCAATTAACAATCTTGTACTGTTTACTAATATCTAATTGATATTCATTTGCATATATAATTGTGTTTGTTACTGATTTATGTTTATAATCTTATAATCAATAAATCTGCATACTTTATAATACCTATGTATTATTGTATATTGCAAAACTACATCCTTAAGCGTTAAGTGTTCATCCCGTCATAAAAAGAGCTTGTTGATATCTGAGGAAATAGTCGGACTCAGATGTGAATTGTATTGATTAGCTTTGTCTACAATTCACCAGGTCATAATTTTGATATGTTTGATAATTTTCATAATTTATAATTTTTCATAATTAATAATTTTTATGACCATAATTCATATTTATACGACATAATAAGGTCGCTGCGTGATTTTAGCCATTTCAAGGCCCGCTGTTCATCCTCAGTGAGGTTGCTAGGGGAAACGGGATACAGTAAGGATTTCACTTATCTGGTCACTTGTGCAGTAAATATATCTAGACTGTTACCCGGTTGGACTTGTGGGGTGAAGGTAGATGGATTGCCACCTGTAAATTTTTTCGTTTCACATAATTCCTCCCAAACATCTTCTTCTACGTCTTATACATCCAAGAGACACTTTTGGTCTCTGGCAGAAAAATTAGATGGGGCAAAAAACCCCAACGGACCTATGGATGCCGGAACTTCTCCTTCCTTTTCTATTGCTTTTCTCTTGTTTTCTGTGCTTTTATTGACCTCAAAAAACTTGTGCAGATTAATTTTTTTGATGCCCTTGAATAAATCAATGCCAAAGGCAGCAGAATTAAATTTTTTAAGGACACAAAAATTTAAGCCATTGGACAAAACAGACAAGCAATCTTCATTTATTTCTACCCCTGAAAGATTAATCACAGCCATAGGATCTATTTTTTGTTTCACCAGGACACTTGTTTTCTTGGTCCTAAACTTTTTCCTTCTTCCACCCCGCCGGAGGCATTTTCCGAAGGGGCTGTTTGCACGTTTTTTGGCTCATTACTTTTTGATGTAGAACTCTCATTCTCTTTATATCTGGTGTCTTCTGAGGAACTTGAATCAGTATCAGTTGTCCAATATTCTTTATTTTTATTAATATTTTTCCAAAAGTTCTTTTTTTCCTCAATGCAAATCTCTTTTTCTTTCCTTCTTTTTCTTGTTGCCAGACAAAAATTCTATTATTTTCATAATCCAGTTAATCCCTTAAAATTTTTTCTTTTTTTCTCTCTTTTATTTCGGATTGAACAGGGACAAGTTTTTTCTCCAGATTCTGAAAAAACTAATTAGCTTGACCTTCATTTAGATGTTTTTTTTTTTTTTTTTTTTAGCTCCGCTTTAGCCTTCAGAGGCTCTGTTGTAATAGAATCCTATTCCGCTTCTTTTCTTTTCATTTTTGTCATTCTCATGGCACAATCTAATTGCAATCCCTCTTTCAAAAAAAAACGTATGCGGTTGCAGTACGGTTTTTAAACCGGAGTCAAAACCGTGGTTGACCACGATTTTGTCTCCGGTTTAAAAACCGTACTGCACCTGCATACGTTTTTTTTTAACATGGACGTCAATGGGAAACGCACATGTATACGGTTCCACACGTTGAATCCTAAAGTTCCCACCCAAGACCCCTCCCATTAAAAATGGACCAAATTTTCAAAAACGTATGGGTTTTTTTTCTATAAAAACTGACGCAACTGTATGCACTTTTAAAAACAGTATACTGTTTAACCCCTTAAGGACTCAGGGTTTTTCCGTTTTTGCACTTTCGTTTTTTCCTCCTTACCTTTTAAAAATCATAACCCTTTCAATTTTCCACCTAAAAATCCATATTATGGCTTATTTTTTGCATCACCAATTCTACTTTCCAGTGACATTAGTCATTTTACCCAAAAATGCACGGCGAAATGGAAAAAAAAATCATTGTGCGACAAAATCGAAAAAAAACGCCATTTTGTAACTTTTGGGGGCTTCCGTTTCTACGCAGTGCATATTTCGGTAAAAATTACACCTTATCATTATTCTGTACGGCTTAATTAATGATATATTTTTATAGTTCGGACATTTACGCACGCGGCGATACCACATATGTTTATTTATTTTTTTTTTTACACTGTTTTATTTTTTTTATGGGAAAAGGGGGGTGATTCAAACTTTTATTAGGGAAGGGGTTAAATGACCTTTATTAACACTTTTTTTTTACTTTTTTTTTGCAGTGTTATAGGTCCCATAGGGACCTATAACACTGCACACACTGATCTCTCATCCTGATCACAGGCGTGTATTAACACGCCTGTGATCAGCATTATCGGCGCTTGACTGCTCCTGCCTGGATCTCAGGCACGGAGCAGTCATTCGTCGATCGGACACCGAGGAGGCAGGTAAGAGCCCTCCCGGTGTCCGATCAGCTGTTCGGGATGCCGCGATTTCACCGCGGCGGTCCCGAACAGCCCGACTGAGCAGCCGGGATACTTTCAGTTTCACTTTAGAAGCGGCGGTCAGCTTTGACCGCCGCTTCTAAAGGGTTAATACCGCACATCGCCGCGATCGGCGATGTGTGGTATTAGCCGCGGGTCCCAGTCGTTGATTAGCGCCGGGACCCACGCGATATGATGCGGGATCGCGGCGCGATCCCGCTTCATATCGCGGGAGACGGCGCAGGACGTAAATATACGTCCTGCGTCGTTAAGGGGTTAAAAACGGTTTACTTTTTTCCATACTGTTCCATCCGTATTTTTGCCATACGGTTTTCTTTAGAAAAACAGATTGAAAACAGTACGGCAAAAACGTAGTGTGAACCCAGCCTTACGGAGAATGAACTCAAAGGCAACTTTAGATGTGGCAAATGTTCCCATTGCCCCCAGTTGATGAAGGGAGCATATTTCAAGGTGGGAGACACAGATGTTACCGTAAAGGACTTTATTTATTGCAGGTCAGAGTGGGTTGTCTATGCCATCCTGACAAGCTTGTCCTACTTCAGTGTCGGGGCATCCTTTAGAGTGGGAGTGGCTACCACAGTTCTTCAGGATCGGTTACCGGCTCACAAGTTTAGATGTTTTGCAGTTGCAAATTTCTGTAATGCGGATATAGTTCAGCGTATAGTGGGTGATTGTCGATGCTCCTGTTGTGGTATTGTCATGCATTTTGTCCTTTTCACCCTATCTGAGTTATTTTTGCCCTCTATAGGCGTGCCCTCGGACAAGGTGAATGGCACACCTCTGACCACTTTACTAAAGTTAGTGTTATTCATATATAGGTAGGTATGCTACGTCGCAGCTACGAGTGTAAGCCACGAAAACAAACTACAATATATAGGTCACTTGTCATGTCTGTATTGGTCTGTGTTCAAACACAGCTTATTGGTTTTGCTGTGTGTGAACAGTTTTATGTTTCCTGGCCAGGAAAGAGTTAATGTCTCTGGTTTTTCAGCCTCCGTTGTCCAATAGCCTTTTTGGTGTGTCTATTTATAGTCTGCCCAGTCTAGCCTCTGGGCTGGTTATTGAGATGGACTTCCTGATGTCTAGCTGCTAACATGCGGGCTATGCTGCTAATGGAAGCTGGGTGAAACACTCTTTGTTTGAGCTTTTAAATCTACTATATCTGTTTTAGCATGCACTTTGTATTTTCTGGTTTTAGCCATGTAATGTGGCATGCTATGTGTATGTTCACACTGTTTTCTCTAGTATCTGTTTATGTGAAGTTCTGTGTTTTATATTTCTGTTTCCCTACTGGGCCAGCATCCTTTCCACACTGGTGAGTGTGCCGCTGGCCAGTAGTCTATTTTGATTTATTATTAATGGCTACTCCTATAGTGGAGTGGAGTGTCCAGTTTGTGTGTCCAGTGTTAACAGTGCCTTATGTTAGGCATCCCTGTTTATGCTCCATGGGGACAATCTTGACTTCTGGAGGTGTTCTGAAGGGATTGCGATTATTCCTGTCTTGTGTTCAGTGTTCTATATATATATACACACATATCCTGTGTATCTGGCATTCCTATTACCTGTCCATGGGGACATTGAGGGAGATTTATCAAAACCTGTGCAGAGGAAAAGTTGCCCAGTTGCCCATAGCAACCAATCAGATCGCTTTTTCCATTTTTAACAAGGCCTCTGCGAAATGAAAGAAGCGATCTGATTGGTTGCTATGGGCAACTGGGCAACTGTTCCTCTGCACAGGTTTTGATAAATCTCCCCCCTTGTGTCTAATGGAGGTTTTGCATAGGGAATGCGTATATTCCTGATTAGCGATAGATCCCCATTTCTGGTCCGTGGGGGCTTTGTCTTCTGGATATTCTGGGGGATTATGCTATATTCCTGTCTGTTCCTATAGTCTGTAGACTTATCAGTTTTCCTGTCTGGTGTTTTGAACTCTATGTTTATTAGTTCTTGATTTCAGTTCTTTGGAGTTCTGTACAGGACTACTGATCTATAGTGTCATCTGTTCGCGACCACTGAGTTCTCTGTTCATGTCCGATGATCTATAGTGTCCTCTGTTCATGTCCGCTGATAGTGTCCTCTGCGCTGCTCACTGATCTGTGTCCTCTGAACTTAATCTGTTATAGAGTTCTATGTTCCTATTATGTTCCTTCTTGTGACCAATTTTTTAATTAGTATGTGTTTTTAATTAGGCCCCTGCACTTTAGGACCAGCGCCAAGGGAAGGAACCAACGCCAAGTTGTCGATCCACCGGTTAGTTGTTTTTTGTTTTTTTTAAACCCTAACCGATGGATCGACAACTGGGAGCCGGTCCCTTCCTGAACTAAAGTGCAGGGGTCACAAAGAAGAAACATAACTGGAACATAGAACTCTATAACAGATTAAGTTCAGAGGTCACAGATCAGTGAGCAGCACAGAGGACACTATCAGCGGACATGAACAGAGGACACTTTAGATCATCGGACATGAACAGAGGACTCAGTGGTTGTGAACAGAAGACACTATAGATCAGTAGTCATGTACAGAACTCCAAAGAACTGAAATCAAGAACTAATAAACATAGAGTTCAAAACACCAGACAGGAAAACTGATAAGTCAACAGACTATAGGAACAGACAGAAATATAGCATAATCCCCCAGAATATCCAGAAGACACTGGACCAGAAACAGGGATCTATCGCTAATCAGGAATATATGCATTTCCTATGCAAAACCTCCAGTAGACACAAAGTCCCCATGGACAGGTAATAGGAATGCCAGATACACAGGAGATATATATATATATATATATATATATATATATAGAACCAGGGCTGTGGAGTCAGAGTAGTGTTGAGCGGCATAGGCCATATTCGAATTCGCGAATATTCGCGAATATATGAACGAATATTCGTCATATATTCACGAATATTCGCATATTCGTAATATTCTCGTTTTATTTTCGCATATGCGAAAATTAACATATGTGAAAATGAGCATATACAAAAATTAGCATAAGCAAAAATTTGCATATGCGAAAATTAGCATATGCAAATTTTCGCATATGCGAAAATTCGCACATCAGTCTCACACAGTAGTATTAGAGCCTTCTTTACACCACACAAGCTGGAAGCAGAGAGGGGGGATCACTGTGATGTGTACTGTGAAAAAAAAACAAAAAAAAATGAAGATTCAAAATTACGAATATATAGTGCTATATTTGCGAATATTCGCAAATTCGCGAATATGCAATATACCTGAATAAAATTCGCATTGCGAATATTTGCGAGCAACACTAAGTCGGAGTCGGACTAAATTTTTGGTACCTGGAGTCGGAGTCAGCAAACAATGCACCAACTCCGATTCCTACTAAATTTATATTGGAATTTTAAAAAAGCAAGTTTAAATGTCCCAATTCACAAAAAGTTATAATTAATGACCTCTCAATGATTCTTGTAAGAATAAAGACCAATGCATGCAGTGCCTCACATAACCGCAAAACGAACACGTTAAATGACCATGAAAGGATAAACAAACCCTAAAACCGACAGCTTAAAACACAGCTTAAAATCCACTAAGAGCAGGCCATTTAACATGGCTAAAACCAGAAAATACAAAGTGCATGCTAAAACAGATATAGTAGATTTAAAAGCTTAAACAAAGAGTGTTTCACCCAGCCTCCATTAGCAGCATAGCTCGCATGTCAGCAGCTAGACATCAGGAAGTCCATCTCAATAACCAGCCCAGAGGCTAGGCTGACTGTAAATAGACACACCCAAAAGGCTAGAGGAAAACAGAGGCTGAAGCTGAAAAACCAGAGACAATAACTCTTTCCTGGCCAGGAAACATAAAACTGTTCACACATAGCAAAACCAATAAGCTGTGTGTGAACACAGACCAATACAGACATGAAATCACTAGAGGAACACTTTAAATCTATTTATTACATACAATACCAATTTGGATTAGATTTTTTGTAAGTTTTGTTTAATAAAGAAAATCTTTATCACACAGCAGAGGATTCTATAGCATTAGTCCACTGCCTAAGGGCTTGCACTGATGGGGGCCTTGCTCTGGCCCCGACACAAGTTTTACATCAACAGCGCTCACTGTTGAGAACTGCTCCCCCTCTGCCACTTTAAGAAAGGTTGTTGCTGGGGCTGGTCATGTGTCTGTTACATCCCTGCCCGGCTGCTGACCAAAGTCTTTGCCTCTCCTCCTCCTGTGAGCTGCTGCCATAAGTACTCTGCGTTTGCTGCCCATTCTCCACGTCATATGAGGTCTGGTCAGCATGCAGCCCTCTGTGCCTGGCTGCCGATAAATCCTCTGGTATTTTGCAGATAATGTGCATACCAGTGACTGTGCTGTTCCTAGTGCCCTGGCTGGCTCATGCTATATACACATATACATGTGATGGCCCCGTACTGTCCTCCTGCCCTGTCAGGCAGAGTCCCAGCATGTCCCCAGGGCTCCCCTGCAGCAGACCCCCATTATGTATATCGGTTTGCCTCATTTAATGTACTGAGGCTTTAATGTTTGTACCACATGATTGTTACCCAGAGGGCTCCAGTGACCAGGTGACCCCCCAAGTGACCTATGGGCTCCTTTCACAGCCCCCCTATATAACAAGGGGAGGGGCTACAATCTCTCTCTTAGTTCCTGAGGTCAAGTGCAGTCAAGTTGTTTCAGTGTGCAGAAGAAGACAATGATACAGCACTTGAAGTACGACAGCTTTATTGAAGATCAGATCACACTGTTAAAATCGACCATACCACAGATGCGTTTCGAGCACATGCACTCTTCCTCGGTGATGTCAATCTGTCTACGGGTGAGGGATTATATACCTGTGCTAGGGCTGGAGTAACCCCATGCACTATTAACCATTCATCTCCCATGAGGCAGATTGATAACAAAACTATACATAAAAACAACATTGTTGAAACAATTTGGATCAGTATATATGCGGAGTGAGTCAGGAAGGCTTTAGCTGTTCAATAATGAAACAATAGTTTTCGTTGAACATTTAGTCCCGACGGGATTCGCGTATCTAAAGTAAATTGCCAGAACGTCTCCCTGTCAGCTAATGTAGGCATCCTTTTCTCACTCCAACATTTACAAGTTCAATTGCATTATTTTAAAGGGGTACTCTGGCGCTAAGACATCTTATCCCCTATCCAAAGGATAGGGGATAAGATGCCTGATCTCAGGGTTCCCGCCACTGGGTACCCCTGTGATCTTGCACACAGCACCCCGTTACCATCAGTCCCCGGAGCACGTTCGCTCCGGGTCTGATGACTGGCGATCACGAGGCCGGAGCATTGTGACGTCACAGCTCCGCACCCGTGTGATGTCACGCTCTGCCCCCTCAATGCAGCTGTCACACCCCCTCCCATAGGCTTGCATTGAGGAGGCGGAGCGAGACGTCACACGGGAGCGGAGCCGTGATGTCACAATGCTCCGGCCCCGTGATCGCCACTCATCAGACCCGGAGTGAACGTGCTCCGGGGACTGATGGTAACGGGGGGCTGGGTGCAAGATCACGGGGGTCACCAGCGGCGGGACCCCCGCAATCAGGGATAAGATATCTTAGAGCTGGAGTACCCCTTTAAGTCCCGTTACATTACCTCCATGTCCAGAGTAAAAATGTGCAGAAGCGGCAGATCTGTTACGGCTGGTGGTATTACTACTATCATTAATATGTTCTAATGCTCGTATTTTGAGCTTGCGTGTTGTATAGCCTACGTACATCAGGCTGCACAACATGCATTCAACAATGTATATCACATTATTGTGATTACAGTTAATGTCAGATTTTATGTCAAATATTCTAGTACCGCTCTCGTTCTTAAATTGTTTGGTGGGTTTAGCAAAATTGCAAGTTTGACAGATTTTCTTCCCACCTTAGAAAAAACCTTTTTGGGATAACCACCCACTGTAAGAGTTAACTGTAGTCTGCACTATGCTTGATGACAATTTGTCCGCCAAGGTAGGAGCCCTTTTTGATGCTACCTGACACCTGACACGTTAGATACGCAAATCCCATTGGGACTGAATGTTTGAGAACTATTGCTCCATTACTGAACAGCTAAAGCTTTCCTGACTCACTCTGCATATATACTGATGCAAATTGTTTCAACGTTGTTGTTTTATGTATAGTTTTATTATCAATCTGCCTCATGGGAGATGAATAGTTAATAGTGCATGTGGTTACACCACCCCTAGCATTGGTATATAATCCCTCACCTGTAGACAGATTGACGTCGCCGAGGAAGAGCGCATGTGCTCAAAACGCGTCTGATGGTATGGTCGACTTTAACAGTGTTTTGTGATCTTCAATAAAACTGTCGTACTTCAAATGCTGGATCATCTTCTTCTTCTGCATATCGTGTGCCTTGCCGGGCACTGATCCGTGCACTACATTGGAGTGGTGAGCTGGATTCCCTTTCTTCCATCTTGCACAAGTTTGCGGCAGCTCCGTGCTCCACAGATGAACTTATCACTGTCTAATTAGAGTTTATTGCAACTCCTGATGCACTGTTTTGTATACCGACCACGTTGGATCAGATTGCATGTTCTACTGCAGCTACTATGGACGGTGCACAAAGAGCAGCTAATCTCTTTGCAGGTTCTGGCATACAGGATACCACCTTGGTTAACTTGCGAGTCCTAATGCGCAACCTGGAGAAGTTACAGCTCCAAGAAACTAGGATTTGGTGGGATTGTACCACGCTCACGAATTACATCTACAAGAATATTATCCCGAAGGGCTGAAGATTAAAAAGATTCCTACCACCGTGTACTGTGAGGAAATGCTCATGGAATGGTTGCCATCACAGAGTGTTCAATACGATTTATGAACATTATTGTCAAATATGAAACCAAAAAGTTGGAGTCGTTTAATGTGGATATCAACAAGTTACATCAGGAGTTGGAGGCCTTTAAAGGTATGACTGACTATAATGATTTATTTAGCAAAACTAATGACTGTTTAGCCAAATTAGAGGAGCAGATCATGTAAACTAAAAAACTTAAATTACAACGGGCTATGCGGGACTTGGAACTTAAACAAGAGTATGAATAGGGTCGTTGGGTAATCCATCAACATTACACCCAGATCCCTTTAAAAAAAAGAAGACAAATGGAAATAAAAACGCACAGGGTCACATTTAGTTCATCTGAATTGGACACTGATTACAATGGGGACAGTACAGAATCGGATAACCCCTCCACTCCCAATACTCCCAAACCGGACCCTCACCATAATAAAAATAAGTTAAAAAAATGGCAGGCGCAAGGGAAGAAGTACAGGGACTAAGGAGTCATGTCCCGAAATATATGGAGTCATGAACCTGTCCAAGAGACATTTATCTGAAGGACATATTGGTTTGTTATCAAAGGGTTTAAATTTTGCACCAATTAATGGACTTGATGTTTTTGGAACACTGTGTGAAATAAATCGTTTCATCAGTAATCTTACTGTTAAGAAAACACTTTTTTGAATCAGAAATGGACAGCAACAATAGGAGTCATGATAGAAGCAATAAATGTTTTGTTAATGAATATCGCAACCGCATGTTTAACGTCCAAGTAACATTTTGTAACTTGCAAGAATTGGGCAATTGCTGTAACATTTCTAATGACATCATTGAATCCAATATTTGTCATGTCAACAAGAATCCCTCCTTTCATCCACTTACTTCCCCTCCATATGCAGTGGAGAGGGACCTTGTTGCCCTTGGCAACTCTGTGACTAACACCTCCCTTGTTTCCGACAATCTGACTAGAGTAGAGCGGCAAGCCCTTAAGGAATTGTATTCCTATGATGACATTGCCATCAGGATGTCGGACAAGGGAGATGTAGTCACTGTCATGATCACACCCTATCAGTCCAGCTACGACACTAGAGAGAGTGTGATGGTGCAAGGGTTAAAGCCGCCAGACCTCTGGGTATCCACTACTAGTCCCAGCAAGTCACCAAATTAACCCTTAGATAAACGTGTTTCCACCAGAGCTGCCTTCAGAAAGGTGAGCTCATATATTTAGAGATCAAAGACCAGAGCTGATTAATTAAACATTTAATCTGATAAAAGGTATCACAGTGCGGACTATATAAAAATAAACAAATGACATACAGTTACAAAAATATGAAAGAGTTTAGCAAGGCAAGTTCAGAAAACAAAAGATGAAGTTCTTACAGCATGATGATATAGCAGTCCATGTGAGTGCTGTTCTTAGGATGGTCTTGTCAGCTTGTTTCACAGCCTTTCACACCCTGAGTCTAGCATTGTTTTAAATATCATATCTGCTTTCTTGGGAGGGAGATTCCATTCCCCCCTCCCCTCTGATCCCACCAGGGGGTCTTCTCTCTTCCTGACCCCTTATCTGTTTGATTATAGGATGGGACCAGAGTGCATGACTGCAAAAAAGCCTTTGACTTCAAAGGAGATGTAAACAAACAGCCAGACCCCCAATAAAATGCAATACACAAACCCACAGTCTGAATGACCTCTCACCCATGGCTTTGATAATACATCACACAGTTATAATTATAATACACATATAGGATTTTAATAATCAGGCCTTGGGCCTGACACCTCCCCGTTAAGATGGGGACAGAGAGATCTTGCCTTTCCAGGCTAATCAATCTGTCTCCATTACTCCTCTATTTCTCTTCTTGACACCACAGGCCCTGCATTCTCAGGCAAAGATGGCACTGAAGGGGCCTAGTACCTGATTAAGCTGCCTCCTCCTTTCATCTGAGAGCTGTGGATTGATCTCCACATCCTGAAGGGATCCCTGGCTCTTAGCTTCCTCCACTAGGTCTAGTAGGGGATCACTACCCAGCCCTTCCTCTGGTGCACTGCATACACTGAGTACCATCTTCTCAGGGTCATAGTATGCCATATTAATGTGGTACTGTCTCTGCCTCTGACCTTTCTCATCAAGGGCAACTACATATGTGGTGGGTTCTAGGCGCTGCAGAATGGGGAAGGGACCCTCCCAGGCAGCCTGCAACTTATTCTGCCTGATGGGGTTCAGAACCATTCCCTTCTGTCCCACTTCATAGACCCGGTCCCTTGCATTGTGATCATACCAATACTTCTGCCTGGACTGTGCTGCTGTGAGGTTGTCATGTACCAGCCCAGTCAGTGCCTGCATCCTATTCCTGAATCTCAGAACATACTCCACCACAGAAGTCTCAGGGGCAGGTAGCCCCCCTTCCCATTCTCCCCTAACTAAATCTAGGGGTCCCCGCACTTTGTGACCATATAATAATTCAAAGGGCGAGAAACCTATAGGCTCTTGGGGTACCTCCCTGTAAGCAAATAACAGATGGGGTAAATACTTTTCCCAGTCTCTGCCCTCTGATTCTACAAATGTTTTTAGCATTTGTTTCAAGGTGCCATTGTTACAGGACACTCTGTCCAACCAATGTAGAGGGTTGTGATCAGTTATGACAGTAAAATCCCTGCCATACAGGAATGGCTGTAATTTTTGCAAAGCCCAGACCACAGCTAGACATTCCTTCTCTATGACCGCATAGGCCACTCCCAAATGTCCTGCCAGGGGGGTCTCATGGGCCAACCTCAGCAGCTCTTTCCAGTACTGCCTAGGAACCACTAACTGCCTTTCTCTCTCCTGGGCCCCTAGCATGCCTTTGGAAAGGGACTCCCAGTACAAGATATCATTTTCCCAATATACCCGATGCCCCTCTGTGTCAACACCTGTATGCTCAGCACGTTGTATCAGCCCTTCAAGGGAATGTTCACTGCGCAGAGCTTCCCAGAAATGCTAATTTCCCTCCCCCCATCTCGTGGTATCAGGGAGCACATTTCCCCCAGGTGAACTAGCATCTCCACCTTCCTCTGCTGGGGCTTGCAAGTCACACACCTTGCCCCTTGCATCACCATCCACCCTTCCTTTTAAAGCTGCAGCCCTGGCAAGCTGCTGACGCGTTACCACTGCCACCATTGGTATGCCTCCCTAGGGTTTACCTTCCTCCCCCTCAGTTCCAGACATAACAATACAGGCATCATACACAGGGCTATCACTCCTTCCCTCCTCCTCCTTAGGCTCACAGGATTGGGACATATCACTCACTGCTGGTCCCTCATCCTTACATGTCACCAGGGGCACACCAACCCCTCCCCCTAGTCCATCTCCACTAGGTTTTGGAATAGGCAATTCATTGTCACCACATTTTACAATACACCCCATTTCACTTTTGGAAAACATTACTGGTTCAGTCACAGGTAAACATTTATCAATCCCCTGCACTCCCTCCCAGTTACCACAGTTCACAGTGTCTCCCAAAGTCTCGCACAGTACCTCATAATGAACAGGGCTCTCTCCTAGCCCTTCTGGTGTGCAGGTAGTGTCCTCTGGAGCATAATGACAGAGCATCCGACCCAAATCATTCCCCAGCAGAACATTAACAGGGATGTCCTCAGAGTCCCCCACTTCCCGCAAACCTTTGCCTGTACCCCAATCCAGGTACACACGGGCCATGGGCACAGCAGGCCGCACACCTCCAATTCCTTTTAAGGCCATGGTTCTTCCAGGGATTATGTCCTCTGTATCCACCACTTCAGGCCGCACCAAGGTAAATGAGGCTCCAGAATCTCGTAACCCCACTGTCACCGGTCACCCACAGTTACACTCTGCAGGTTATCCGCTCTCTTCTCCACCGCTCCAGACACCAGAAGAACGGCTGTGTGACCTCCAGCTGCCGGTGGAGAATTCTTCTTGTTGGGGCAAGTGGCACTCAGGTGCCCAATATTGTTGCATCCGTAACATTGGTGGGTGTCCCCCTGACCCAATGTGGCTCCTGTTGCTTTTGGGGATGATGGCAAGAATTTCCTGGCTTGCCTGGTGGTGCTCTGTGGGTGTGTGGCTCCCCTCCAGGTACTTGCTCCAGCTTGTGCAGATCCACGCTTTGCTGCTGGCGCCCGGTTGTTGGCAAAGTCATCTCCTAGTTCTGCTGCTTCCATGGCTTGGGCTTGCGGTCCAAAATCCACTCTCTGGCTTTGAAGCTCCATGTTTGGAGAAACTGATCCAGGACCATCAAGTCCTCCAGGGCCTCATACGTAGTGACTTGTAGGCCCCCAGTCCATAGCCTGAATGCAGTCCTTAGCTGACCTGCATGTTCAGTGCAGCTTTCTCTGTCGCTTTGTTGCAAAGTCCTAAATCTTTTCCGATAAGCCTCTGGAGTCAGATTAAAACTTTTTAGCAGGGCAGATTTTATTGCCTCATAGTCCTGGTCACTTTCAGAGGGAAGCGAAGCAAACACATCCAGAGCTTTCCCTCGCAGCGGTGGGGTTAGATATCGTCCCCACTATTCCTTAGGTAGATGGAACTGCCGGCAAACCTTTTCAAATCCCCTCAGGAACACATCCAGATCACCAACTTTCTCCAACATGGGGAAATGTTCCAGGCGAGGTTTGTGGTCTCCTTGATCCTGCACATCACTGCGTGCGGATGAAGCATCCCCTCTCTGCCTCAGAACCTCCAGTTCATGCCTTCGCTGAGCCTCTCTTTCTGCGGCCTCTCTCTCTGCAGCTCGTATCTGGGCCTCTCTCTCTGCAGCTTTTATCTGTGCCTCTCTCTCTGCAGTTTGTATCTGTGCCTCTCTCTCTGCAACCCGTGCCTGTGCCTTTCTCTCTGCAGTTTGGTACTGGAGAAGCAGTTGGAGTTTCATATTAGCATCCACATTCCCAAGGTGTTGTAAGGCAGTTCGCATATAAGAGTCCAAGGCCTCATGTGGAGTACTGTCCTGATGGGGAGTAATGTTATATTCCCCAGGAGATATCAGTCCTTGGATGGCAGTTCTAGCTGTAGGACTTTGTCTCATGTCACTCAGCTCTTCTGCACGGGCATCATACTCCACAAGATCAGCAATAAGTTGTTCCTTGTTCTTTCCTGCAGTAGGGATCTCCTTTTCTTGGCACATTAGCTCCAGTGCAGGCTTGGACTGCTTGCAATATGCCTCCATATTTCTGAGATGAGACAGAGGAGGTAAAGCAGGAGATGGGGAGGACAGAACTGTCTTGCACTCTTTTTGTATGTCTTTTAAACCAGCACTGAGCTCTGTCTTTGGAATTTACACACAAGAATATGTATGCAATTTCTTTTTAGTGCTAAGATTTCCTTACAGGTAAAATCCAGAAAGCACTAAAAATCTCAAAATATATCCCGACGCTGGCACCAGTTGTCAAGATCACACCCTATCGGTACAGCTACGACACTAGAGAGAGTGTGATGGTGCAAGGGTTAAAGCTGCCAGACCTCTGGGTATCCACTTCTAGTCCCAGCAAGTCACCAAATTAACCCTTAGATAAACGTGTTTCCACCAGAGCTGCCTTCAGAAAGGTGAGCTCATATATTTAGAGATGAAAGACCAGAGCTGATTAATTAAACATTTAATCTGATAAAAGGTATCACAGTGCGGACTATATAAAAATAAACAAATGACATACAGTTACAAAAATATATCAAAGAGTTTAGCAAGGCAAGTTCAGAAATCAAAAGATGAAGTTCTTACAGCATGATGGTATAGCAGTCCATGGGAGTGAGAGTCCAGCTGTTCTTAGGATGGTCTTGTCAGCTTGTTTCACAGCCTTTCACACCCTGAGTCTAGCATTGTTTTAAATATCATATCTGCTTTCTTGGGAGGGAGACTCCATTCCCCCCTCCCCTCTGATCCCACCAGGGGGTCTTCTCTCTTCCTGGACCCTTATATGTTTGATTATAGGATGGGACCAGAGTGCATGACTTCAAAAAAGCCTTTGACTTCAAAGGAGATGTAAACAAACAGCCAGACCCCCAATAAAATGCAATACACAAACCCACAGTCTGAATGACCTCTCACCCATGGCTTGGATAATACATCCCACAGTTATAATTATAATACACATATAGGATTTTAATAATCAGGCCTTGGGCCTGACAGTCACATTCATGGAAAAAGACATGTTTGTTACACAGATTGGGAACATGTTAGCTGACACCACTACTTATTAAAAAAAAAAAAACTGCATGTCGATCCTACATCTAAATTTAAACAAGAGTTGTCTGAATTACTTGTTGAAGGTCTGGTTTTGGGCGTCATCACCGAGCAGGACAGGGATTGCCTCTTTGTTAAGGAACCTGTCATCCCGGTGATGTACTCCCTTCCGAAAACCCATAAAGGTATAATGGCTCCATCCATGAGACCCATAGTCTCTAGCAATGGTTCTTTGCTTGAACATCTATCCACATGGGTGGATTCAATCCTCTAACCACTTATTTAAAAGACTCACGGGATGTGCTGAGAGCAGTCAAGCACATGCAGTGGGATCCCGGGCTTTCATGGGTGTCATGCGATGTCATGTCATTGTACACGTGCATCCTGTGGCACACCGCCATGGAAGCCCATGATCATCATTTAGCCAAACACAGCAATTATTCTCATAACCTGTGTGAATTTTATCAAAATGGCAACCTGGTTTTTAATGTCCCGTAATTATTTCATTTTTGATAGGGAATTTTTTGTACAAACCAGTGGTGTGTTGATCGGGCTAAGCAATCCCTGTCCTTAGCTAATCTCCCCATGTCCTCCTGGGAATCGGAGTACATTTTTTCGGTAAACAATGCATTCAGTGACAGTGTGCAGTGGTACGGCCAGTGGTATTCGCGTCCATGCCACTGTTTGCTGAATATCTGAATGCCAACTCTTACAATTTAAGATTTACTTATCACACCAATCCAAATCTTAACTTCTATAGTATTCTTGGATTTAGAACTAAGAAGAAAACCCTATGAAGTTATTTCAGTTTCCACATACCAAAAACCTATTTCAGGTATCACCGTCCTTAGAGCTGATAGTAATCAACCCTTTACACTTCACGTTCCATACCAGTAGGTGAATTTATTAGACTCAAACGGAATTGCACAGAACCTGAAGTCTTTAAAAAGCAAGTGAGCTAGAACAAAGATTAAAATGTAGAGGTTACTCTGCACATACACTAAGAAAAGCCAGAAATATTGCTGCAGGAAGAGACCGTGACATATTAATCAATCCCCCACATACCACAAAACCAGCTCTTGCCTTGACTTACTCCCCCCATTTTAACGAAGTAAAAAAACATCGTCTTAAGGCATTTGCACCTTTTAACACAAGACAATGTACTTTGTAATATTTTACTGGAGGGGTATCAAGTAGTATCAAAAAGGGCTTCAACCATGGCGAACAAATAGTCATTAAGCATAGTTAACTCCTACAGTGGGTGGTTATCCCAAAAAGGTTTTTCAAATGTGGGCAGAAAATCTGTCGAACTTGCAATTTTGCTAAACCCACCAAACTATTTAAGAACTCGAGCCGTACTAGAAAATTTTACATAAAATCCTACATTAACTGTAATGTGATATACATTGTTGAATGCATGTTGTCCAGCCTGATGTACGTAGGCTATACAACACGCAAGCTCAAAATACAAGCATTAGAACATATTAATGATAGTAGTAATACCACCAGTCGTAACAGATTTGCCGCTTCTGCACATTTTTACTCTGTACATGGAGGTAATGTAACAGGACTTAAAATATATGCAATTGAACTTGTAAATGTTGGAGTGAGAAAAAGATGCCTACACAAAAAATTTGCTGACAGGGAGGCGTTCTGGCAATTTACTATAGATACGCGAATCCCATCGGGACTGAATGTTCGACGAGAACTATTGTTCTACTATTGAACAGCTAAAGCTTTCCTGACTCACTCCGCATATATACTGATCCAAATTGTTTCAACATTGTTGTTTTTATGTATAGTTTTATACATTTTAACAGTTTTGTTATCAATCTGCCTCATGGGAGATGAATGGTTAATAGTGCATGGGGTTACTCCACCCCTAGCACAGGTATATAATCCTTCACCTGTAGACAGATTGAGGTTACCGAGGAAGAGCGCATGAGCTCGAAACGCGTCTGTGGTATGGTCGATGGTAGTACTACTGTACTACTACTGACCCTAGCCCTTCTACTGTACTACTACTCACCCTAGCCCCACTACTATACTATTACCCACCCTAGCCCTACTACTGTACTACTACCCACCCTAGTCCTACTACTGTATTATTACCCACCCTAGCCCTTCTACTATACTACTACCCACCCTAGCCCTACTACTGTATTATTACCCACCCTAGCCCTACTACTGTACTACTGCCCACCCTAGCCCAACTACTATACTATTACCCACCCTAGCCCTACTACTTTTCTACTACCCACGTTGGCCCTACTACTGTACTATTACCCACCCTAGCCCTACTACTTTACTACTACCCATCCTAGCCCTGCCACTGTGTTATTACCCACCTTAGCCTTACTACTGTTCTACTACCCACCCTAGCCCTACTATTGTACTACTACCAACCCTAGCCCTACTACTGTACTACTACCCACCCTAGGCCTACTACTGTACTACTACCCACCGTAGGCCTACTACTGTACTACTACCCATTTTAGCCCTACTACTACCCACCCTTGCCCTACTACTATACTACTACCCACCCTAGCCTTACTACTGTACTACTACTCACACCATATGCGCACAGTTGTAAATTCTGTAGTCTCTGTGACATCACTGTGCTTCATCCTGTAATTTGATGTCGCTTTGTATAATAACCCTGTAGTGACATCACAGTATATTATTCTTGTACGGTGACAGTAAAACAAGGCACAATTGGCTTCTGGTCACAGAAGAAGAAGCTGCCACACCCGCCGGTGTACAGGTCTATCCCAGGTTAAACCCGCTTACTGTCTTCTTACCGTCACAGAGGAGACCAGTTAGCCCTACACTGGGCTCCGCCCCCAACCCATAAGGGACAGGCCATGCTCAATGCCATCCTGCAAACCCGTCAAAAAAGATATCGAGCCCAATATCCGTAAGGTGCACACCATCCAACCTGAGCAAAGTACGGTTGTCCCCCTCCAAATGCAAATGCCTTACCACCACGCACGTGCCCACTCTACCGCCTCGAGATCCTGCACCCCATGCCACACAATGCGGGGAACGATCTCAACAGGAGGAGCTCTGAGAAAAACCCAGGGAATTTTATCCCTCATCATTGTCAGAAGCTCCGCCAGCGGCGTGGAACAGAGATCGTTACCACCTAAATGTAACACCGGCCCCTGGGACAACCGACTAATGCTCACAACCTCTGTCAATACCTGGGGCCACCGCAGGTATTGGATGCCTCTCCAACAGATCTCCACGCCTTGAAAGCCCAAATTCCTGCCACCAGGACGGGTCTCCGCACATTGAGCTGCCCGGAAAACATATGAGTGCTCCAGCACCCACACCACCGGCCGAGAGCCACCTGTAAAACAAAACTCAAATCAACCAGCAAGTCCCGGTGGATATATCGGGCATAGCACGCAGACCGCCAGCGCCCCACTTGCTGCACCTCTACTTCCGGCAACCCAGCTCGGGCAGCCTCCGTTGAAGCCCCTAACCGAAAAGAGTGAGTCCCAAACTCACAGAAATCAAGCCCCACTAAAGAAAGGCATCGCCGAAAAACAGACAAAAATTGAAACTGTGTAAGCGGGGAAGCATCTACATGCAACAGATAAAATAGGGACTTCGAGGCCCCAAAGCCAAAAAGGAGGACGACAAAGGAAAAGGACATGCCTCCCCGGACACCGCATGTAGCACCAGCCATGACCCGCCTGGTCAGTCTTGGATTTGCAGATGCACAAATGCACAAAACCATCACCGAACCATCACCGAAAACATTCAACTCACCGAGACTGCCAGGCCGAAAACGAGAAGGCGGGAGAAGCTCGCCAATCCTCATGGCCCCGGAAAAAGCCAGCACAAACGCTGTGGAAAACAAAACCGCTTCAAATTGCGACAAACACACCCGTCACGACGCCTCCACCAATCGACCAAATAGCTGATAAGATACCGGACGCCGAACATTAAGGCTAACCCGCTCCCAAGCCCAACTCTTGAGGTCCTGGCGGATAACAAAAATCTTAGTGACATCCGACCAACCCCGAAGCTGAAAATAGAAAGCAGCACCCGCCATGCGCCATGCTGCAACCGCACCAGAAACCCCCTTTGCGCGCAATGACAACAAATAATCCAAAGTCACCTCCAACCTATCCGGCACAACACCAGCGACATCACGGCCACCCGCCAACTTCAACCGCTCTGCCCACGCCTTACCATGAGATGACCACGTCTCAGGAGCCACTGAAGATTGGACAAGGGACATCAAACACTCTCCACGATGTCCCACAGGCTGCATGAACACGGGTGACCCTCCTTCTCTGCCTGAGGGAGCAGCCGACGGGAATCCTACCAAAGAAAACGTGTCAAAGCATCAGCAATCTGATTCTCCACTCCTGGAATGTGTTGAGCCCTGAACCAAATGTTAAACTCTAAATAGCGAAGCACTAGGCGTCGCAGCAGGCTGAGCATCGGGGGGACTGGAAGAAAGTCCATTAATGGCATTAACAACCCCCAAAAGCACACAAGGCAGGCCCTCAAGTCACAACCCTAAATCTCAGCCGCCGCTACAATTGGGAAAAGCTCCAGCAACACCAATTTACCGCACAAACCATAGGCCCTCCAGGAGTCAGGCCACTCAGCCGCGCACCACCGAAAAGCAAAAACAGCACCAAAGGCGACCGAACCAGCCACATCAGTGAACAGGGCCAATTCACTGCTCGTAACGACGGGAGAATGAAAACAGGTCTGTCCGTTGTACGACTCCAGGAATCCCAGCCAGACCGACACATCACCTTCAAGGCTCTGGACGGTGATCCGGATGTTTAACACCTCTAGTAGCCAGGGACAACCTTCGAGAAAAAGCCCTATCCATAGGCATGATTCTACAAGCAAAATTCAACAAACCCAATAAGGACTGAAACTGCACCAAAGTCACCTTTTTGAGCTCCATGAAAACCAAGAAACAAAGAACGCAATCTCTCTACCTTGTCATGAGGAAGGCGGAAGACCATGGCCAGCATGTCAATTTCAATACCAAGGAAGGACAGCACCGTGCAAGGACCCACCGTCTTTTCCTCGGACAAAGGAACGCCAAATCGCTCCATGAAAAAATGGAAAGTGTCAAGATAAAAACGTCAATGTCCAGAGTCGCTCGGGCCAACAAACAGAAAATCATCCAAATAATGCGTCACAGACGAAGAACCAGTCTGATATGTGACCACCCATTCAAGGAAAGAGCCAAAGAGCTCAAAATAGTTGCAAGATATGGAACAGCCCATTGGGAGGCATGCATCATAAAAATATTCCCCATCCAAAAAACAACCCAAAAGATGGTGACAGTCAGGGTGAACAGGGAGAAGGCAGAAAGCAGCCTCAACCTCTGACCAGCAAAGCACCCCTACCAACCTTCCTAACTAACTCATCAGCCCTGTCAAACGACATGTATTAAACAGAAGAATCCTCTTCCGGAATACTGTCATTGACCGAGCAACCCTCAGGGTGAGACAGATGATGAATCAAATGGAACTTTCTCACCTTCCTTCTTAGGAACCAAACACAAGGGGGAAACCCTGAAATTCGGTAAAGGAGGAGACGGAAAAGGATCCTCCATCCTACCTTTAGACACCTCCTCCGCCAACTTGTCCCACAGGACACCCAGGTGGTCCCTAGCAGACTTAAGGTTTGGGGCAAAACGCTGCGAACTACAAGAAGGGGATAAAAAAAACTAAACAAAAGAAAAGCCAAAACGTAATTCACCAGCCGCCTACTTGTTAGGATACAGGTCAAACCGAGGCCCCATCGCTACTATGGGTCCTTTTGATCACCAGGGGCTGTGAGCTTACCGGGCAACTTGGAGGCAGGGAGGGGGCATTTGATCGCAGAGTAAGCACCCCCGCAGAAGGAGCACTCATGCTTGTACTTACACAGCCCAAAACAAATGGCAGTGGCCTTCATTGTAGAGCCAACATGCCCCTGGGCATCGTACGGCCACTGAGCTGTGCCTGGACACCTGTCCAGCCGCAGTGGCCACAGCCTGAAAGTGCGGCAGCTTGGGAGACAACATGAGCCGGAGCCAAACATCCGTAACCTTAACACCCCAACCCATCTCCGGCTGAAGGGCCAGAAGCCGCCTGAACTTTTCATCATACCTCCACCAGGCTGAACCACCATGGGATTTGTAGGACAAATAAATCATATCCTGATAAATAAAAAGCTCAGCACAATGTTCAGGATGCTTCTGGCCCATCACACACCAGAACACTGAAGGCCTGAAGCCAATTTGACATTGTTTTAGCTACCTTGGGCTTGAGGTCAAAAGACCGCTCACCCAAGGCCCTACGCTCCTTATCCACCGTGTGTTGATCCGCCGAAATGAGGGACCAAATATCCACGTAACCATTCCCCAATATCTTATCTTTAACCTCATCAGACAAATGAGATTTAATCAAGGATGTAAAGGGATCAGGTCCAGAAGGATTCCTGTGTGGTATCTTCAAGGAAGGGTTCTAGCGGGTACAAGATATTGTGTCCTATAGAACAATAGGAGATCTACAGGCAGGTTAACAAGATGGCCTTTAGTTCCGTTATACTGCTTAGCTGGGAAGGAATGATGTCTCTACAAAGCAAATATAGGAAGAGCACACTGCCAGATTTTAGGAATTCTTCACCCTTCCGCCCTACCAGGAGAAGATGTCTGTCTATGCTTGTTATCTACTTCACAGGATCTATTGGAGAAAAGTTCAGCATGGAGCATCTCTGACACAGGAAGTTCCCCAAGTATATCAGCATTTCCTCTGTGCTTGTGTGTCATATGGTGCCTGAAGGAAAAAATATATGTTCCTCCTGAGTGGATACCTGTCCTTCTTGAGTGGATTCTTGTTGTTCTTGAGTGGATGCCTGTCCTTCTTGAGTGGACGCTTCTCGTCCTTGAGTGGGCCTCTCCTCCTTGAGGGGATGCCTGTCCTTCTTGAGTGGACGCCTGTCCTTCTTGAGTGGACACTTGTCCTTCTTGAGTGGATGCCTGTCCTTCTTGAGTAGACGCCTCTCCTTTTTGAGTGGACACCTCTGCTACTTGAGTGGACGCTTGTCCTTCTTGAGTGGACGCCTCTCCTTCTTGAGTGGACGCCTCTCCTTCTTGAGTAGATGCCTCTCCTTTTTGAGTGGACGCCTCTGCTACTTGAGTGGACGCTTGTCCTTCTTGAGTGGACGCCTCTCCTTCTTGAGTGGACGCCTCTCCTTCTTGAGTAGATGCCTCTCCTTTTTGAGTGGACGCCTCTGCTACTTGAGTGGACGCTTGTCCTTCTTGAGTGGACGCCTCTCCTTCTTGAGTGGACGCCTGTTCCTCAAGCATTGGACTTTCAGAGTCCTTTTTGACAGATGTAGCCAGAGACTCCATCAGGTCGGCTCTGTTGATTGGTCCATCTTGGTCTTTGCCATTTTTTTTTTCTCATTGTCTTTATCCGGGATTATTTCTGGTGAGACGCTTTCATTGGGAGCCCTCATACAGCTGCTGAATGGATTCCCCGTGATTATCTAAGTTAATGTCTTGTCTGTAGATGAAGATACAACAGAGGTTTATTTCTATGCAGTTAAAATATAAAACCTTAAATGGGCATTATCATTTAGAAGAAAAAACAACTTTCACACTGCCGTTGTGCCCCGTCGGCAAACGTCCGTCAGGCACTTTTTTTTCTGTGCCTTAACGGATGCTCAGAGAGCAGTAGAAGGCTCTATGTCCACACTGTCCATGTGCACGAGCCAAAGGGTGCCAGTCACTAAGTCATGTGTTCCTTTTCTTGTATTGACTATTTTGCGAGGTTAGGATCTTCTAACACAATGTAGTCACCTTAACCTCCAGCAAAATGAATACATGGTGTAATGCAATCTACAGAAACCTTCCTCTGTAGCCACCAGCTTGTGTAGTCCACTCATCCAAGCGTCCATCAGCAGATTGGTGTTTTCTTGTCAACCTTCCGCTACAAGGTCCTCAAGCATCTGTTTGTAATAATTGTCGTCTGCATTAAAATGCATCTTTGTTTTGTTCATTTTATCAAGGATGTAAAGGGATCGGGTTAGAAGGATTCCTGTGTGGTATCTTCAAGGAAGGGTTCTAGTGGGTACAAGATATTGTGTCCTATATAGCAATAGGAGATGTAAAGGCAGGTTAACAAGATGGCCTTTAGTTCCCTTATACTGCTAATCTGGGAAGGAATGATATCTCCACAAATCATATATAGGAAGACCACACTGCCGGATATTAGGAATTCTTCACTCTGCCGCCCTACCAGGAGAAGATGTCTGCCTATGCTTGTTATCCACTTCACAGGATCTATTGGAGAAAAGTTCATCATGGAGCATCTCTGAAACAGGAAGTTCCCCAAGTATATCAGCACTTCCTCTGTGTTTGTGTGTCGTGTGGTTACTGAAGGATAAAATATATGTTCCTCGTGAGTGGATACCTGTCCTTCTTGAGTGGATGCCTGTCCTTCTTGAGTGGACGTCCTGTCCTTCTTGAGTAGACGCCTGTCCTTCTTGAGTGGATGCCTGTCCTTCTTGAGTGGACGCCTGTCCTTCTTGAGTAGACGCCTGTCCTTCTTGAGTGGATGCCTGTCCTTCTTGAGTGGACGCCTGTTCTTTAAGCATTGGACTTTCAGAGTCCTTTTTGACAGCTGTAGCCAGAGACTCCATCAGGTCGGCTCTGTTGATTGGTCCATCTTGGTCTTTGCCTTTTGTTTCTCATTGTCTTTATCCGGGATTATTTCTGGTGAGATGTTTTCATTGGGAGCCCTCATACAGCAGCTGAATGGATTCCCCATGATTATCTAAGTGAACGTCTTGTCTGTAGATGAAGATACAACAGAAGAGGTTTATTTCTATGCAGTTAAAATATAAAACCTTAAATGAGCACCGTCACGTAAAAGAAAAAGCAACAACTTTTGACATGTTAGGCCCCTTTCACATTGCTGTTGGGCCTCGTCAGCAAATGTCCCTTAGGCACTTTTTAAAAAATTTTTGTGCCTTAACGGACGTTATTCAGAGAGCAGTAGAAGGCTCTATGTCCACAATGTCCATGTGCACCAGCCGAAGGGTGCCAGTCACTAAGTTAAGTGTTCCTTTTCTTGTATCGACTATTTTGCGAGGTTAGGACCTTCTAACACAATGTAGTCACCTTAGCCTCCAACAAAATGAATCCATGGTGTAACCTTCCGCTACAATGTCCTCAATTGTCTGGTTGTGGTAATTGTTGTCTGTATTAAAACGCATCATTTGTTTGCTCATTTTATGAAGGATGTAAAGGGATCAGGTTAGAAGGATTCCTGTGTGGTATCTTCAAGGAAGGGTTCTAGCGGGTACAAGATATTGTGTCCTATATAGCCATAGGAGATGTACAGGCAGGTTAACAAGATGGTCTTTAGTTCCGTTATACTGCTAATCTGGGAAGGAATGATGTCTCCACAAATCATATATAGGAAGACCACACTGCCGGATATTAGGAATTCTTCATCCTGCCACCCACTGAAGATGTCTGTCTATGCTTGTTATCCACTTCACAGGATCTATTGGAGAAAAGTTTAGCATGGGGCATGGGAAGCAAGCCTCCATATTTCCCATCCCAATAACCATAGTAAATAAAGACAACCAGAATTGTAGAAAAATATGGCCAAGGGCTTTTATTAATGGAAACAAATAAATTGTAAAACCATAACAAACAAATATAAATATAATCACAAATACAATAACATTGAGCAACTCCATGTGAGAAAATATCTGACATGTCCACCCAGTTAGACTGGGTGACAGACCCACTAATAAAAGTCCCATGACAAAGGGGGGAGAGGGGGGGGGATCTTCTTAGACTTGCTCACGGAGGATCTGTGACAGCACCTGTAACTGCCAACATATATACATACCCCCATTCCCGCCTGTAGACAGACACCAACAGTAAATCAAAACAAAACATGTCACAGAACCCACATCCACCCAGTAACTAACCAGCCCCTCTGCACTCTGCCTGGTATCAGCTGGCCCCTCTGGACTCTGCCTGGTAACAGCTGGCCCCTCTGGACTCTGGCTGGTAACAGCTGGCCCCTCTGGACTCTGCCTGGTAACAGTTGGCCCCTCTGACTCTGCCTGGTAACAGCTGGCCCCTCTGGACTCTGCCCGGTAACAGCTGGCCCCTCTGGACTCTGCCTGGTAACAGCTGGCCCCTCTGGACTCTGCCTGGTAACAGCTGGCCCCTCTGGACTCTGCCTGGTAACAGCTGGCCACACATCTGCCCAGCAACACAAACCATACCTGTCAATAAATTCATACATTAACTCTTTTATGCCAAGTATAAGCACATAAGACAATCCGTAATTATGCGGAAAATTGAGGCGCCTCCCATTTCCTCTGTGTTTGTGTGTCGTATGGTGCCTAAAGGATAAAATATATGCTTCTCCTGAGTGGATTCCTGTCCTTCTTGAGTGTACACCTGTCCTTCTTGAGTGGATGCCTCTCCTCCTTGAGTGTACGCCTGTCCTTCTTGAGTAGACGCCGGTCCTTCTTGAGTGTACACCTCTCCTCCTTGAGTAGACGCCTGTCCTTCTTGAGTGTAAGCCTGTCCTTCTTGAGTGTACGCCTGTCCTCCTTGAGTAGACGCCTGTCCTTCTGGAGTGTACGCCTGTCCTCCTTGAGTAGACGCCGCTCCTTCTTGAGTGTACACCTGTCCTTCTTGAGTGGACGCCTCTCCTCCTTGAGTGTACGCCTGTCCTTCTTGAGTAGACGCCTGTCCTTCATGAGTGTACGCCTCTCCTCCTTGAGTAGATGCCTGTCCTTCTTGAGTGTACGCCTGTCCTTCTTAAGTGGACGCCTGTCCTTCTTGAGTGGACGCCTGTCCTTCTTGAGTGGACGCCTGTCCTTCTTGAGTGGACGCCTGTTCTTGGAGCAGTGGACTTTCAGAGTACTTTTGACAGATGTAGCCAGAGACTCCATCAGGTTGGCTCTGTTGATTGGTCCATCTTGGTCTTTTCCATTATTTTTCCTCATTGTCTTTATCCGGGATGATTTCTGGTGAGATGCTTTCATTGTAGGGACGCTGAACGTCTTGTCTGTAGATGAAGATACAACAGGGGTTTATTTCTATGCAGTTTAAAATATAAAACCTTAAATGGCTACGTCACTTTAAAAAAAAAAAAAAAAAAACTTTTGACGTGTTAGGAACCTTTCACACTGCCAGTGAGCCCTGTCGGCAAACGTCCGTCAGGCATTTTATAGTAAATGGGGTCCCCAAAGATCCCATTTACTATTATGGGGTCAGTCAGGTGCCATTCTTTTCTGACAGGAGTAGCAGAGGAAAAAACGTTACATGATGTATTTTTATTTTTTTTACTCCTTTTGAATCCAGGTCTCTAGAATGTGTCAAGAGGTTTTTTTTTTTTGTTTTTTTTTAAGCGACAGGTACACTGTAAACTAACATGATAAATAGTCTATGCCAGTGTTTCCCAACCAGGGTGCCTTCAGCTGTTGCAAAACTACAACTCCCAGCATGCTCGGACAGCCAAAGGCTGACAGATGGGTGTAGAGAAGTGTACATGGGTGACAGAGGGGTGTAGAGGAGTGTACATGGGGGACAGAGGGTGTAGAGGAGTGTACATGGGTGACAGAGGGGTGTACATTGGTGACAGAGGGGTGTAGAGGAGTTTACATGGGTAACAGGGGGGTGTACATGGGTGGCAGAGGGGTGTATATGGGTGGCAGAGGGGCGTAGGGGGTGACAGAGGGAATGTAGAGGAGTGTACATGGGTGACAGAGGGGTGTACATGGATGGCAGAGGGGTGTACATGGGTGGCAGAGGGGTGACAGATGGGTGTAGAGGAGTGTACATGGTTGACAGAGGGGTGTACATTGGTGACAGAAGGGTGTAGAGGACTTACAGGGGGGTGTACATGGGTGGTAGAGGGGTGTACATGGGTGGCAGAGGGACGTAGGGGGTGACAGAGGGAATGTAGAGTAGTGTACATGGATGGCAGAGGGGTGTACATGGGTGGCAGAGGGGTATACATGGGTGGCAGAGGACATGGGTGGCAGAGGGGTGTACATGGGTGACAGATGGGTGTAGAGGAGTGTACATGGGTGGCAGAGGGGTGTACATGGGTGACAGATGGGTGTAGAGGAGTGTACATGGGTGACAGAGGGATCTACATGGATGGCAGAGGGGTGTACATGTGTGACAGATAGGTGTAGAGGAGTGTACATGGGTGACAGAGGGGTGTAGCAGAGTGTACATAGGTAACAAAGGTGAGGACAGGAGTGACAGAGGGGTGGATGGAGGTTACAAAGGGGCGGAAAGGGGGGTGACAGGGGGTAGACATGGGTGACGGGGTAGACAAGGGGGTGGTTGAAGTGGTGGATATGGGGTGAACATGGGTGACAGGGAGATGGACGAGGGTGACAGAGAGGGGTGGACAAGAGTGACAGAGAGGGGTGTATGGGGGTGACAAAGAGACAGAGGGGTGAATAGGGGGTGGACATGGGTGACAAGGGGGTGGTCAGAGGGGTGGACAATGGGAGTGAACATGATTGACAGGGAGTGGATAGGGGGATGGCCAAGGTGGATATGGATAACAGGAGGGTAGACATGGGAGACAGGGGGTCAGAGGAGTGGACAAGGGGGTAAAAGAGGGGTGAACAGGAGTGAAAGAGTGGGGACAGAGAGGTGACAGAGAGGTGAATAGGGGGTGGACATGGGTGACAGGGAGATAGACTGGGGGTGGTCAGAGGGGTGGACAAGGAGGGTGAACATGGGTGACAGAGGGGTGGATAGGGGGGTGGTCAAGGTGGACACGGATGACAGGAGAATGGACATGGGAGTTGGGGGGGTGAATAGGGGGTAAGAGGGGTGGACAGGGGTGACAAGGAGGTAAAAGAGGGGTGGACAGGGGTGACAAAGGGACAGAGGGGTGAATAGGGAGGTGGACATGGGTGACAGTGGGGTAGACTGGGGGAAGGTCGGAGGGGTGGACAGGGGGATGGACAGAGGTGACAGAGGGATGGCCAAGGTGGACATGGATAACAGGAGGGTGGACATGGAAGACAGGGGGGTGAACAGGGTGACAGGGAGTCAGAGGGGTGGACAGGGGTGACAGAGGGGAGAGGGTACAGTACCTTAAGCAAGCCGAGCTGTTCAATCTCAATGCCTTCTGTGGGGGACTGGGAAGAATCCAGAGGCCTGCAAGAATCCGGGACAGCATCCCCGGTGAGTTCATCCTCTTTCCGGCCTGCGTGCCTGTGACTCACGGCGCCGCAGCGGGGAGGGGGAGACGCTGTGTGAGTAGTGCGCACACATGCTTCATTTTACCCCTGCGGCACCGTGAGTTACAGGCATGCAGGCTGGGGCTGGAAATTCTAAAAAAACAATTGTCGGCGCCATCTTCCCCACCGGAGCATCCTGGCACCCTAGTTGGGAATGACCGATTTAGGGGTGTCTGAGATATCATACTTGGACAGATTTGACCCAGGACCAGACTGAATGATCTCTGTTATGGCCTGATCAATGGAGGCTTACTTTATGGACACTTCATCTGAAGGAATCAGAGAGTTGAGACTGGGGACTCGAGACGAATAAGGGGCGGAGAGATCGTAATTTTACCAGACACAACCCCAGTGGGGATAATGCTCCAACATTCAAAAGGTGGCACACTGATTGGGCCTAGCAAAAACCTCTTATCTAATTCGGCTTGTATCAAGGAGTCTACTGTATTTGGTCATACCTTGGTCAACGTTTGCTGAGAGCAAAGAGGGACAAACTATGCCCCTTACCACACTCACAGCCACACCCTAACCACACCCTCAGTCATGCCCTAACCACACCCTCAGTCACGCCCTAACCACACCCTCAGTCATGCCCTAACCCCACCCTCAGTCACGCCCTAACCGCGCCTGCAGAATGGGAATACCTCTTAACAGTAATAATGTTGTCAGTCTGTCACCTAAGTTTAGAAGGACCTCCGATACTGACAGACTGACAACAACCCCCATCAGTACCGCTACAGACCATATAGGTGATTACATACAGTAATATCAGGTGACTGACAACAACCCCCATCATTACCACTACAAACCATATAAGAGATTACATACAGTTATCAGATGACATCTTCTCTGATCTCGTTAACTTTCCTTTTTCTTCTCCAGCTCAGACGCCATGAGGATTTCTTCCAGCTATGGGGAATAAAAAAAACATTTTAGGCTCCGTACTTTTCCAATAACTATAATGCCCCAAACTGTAATAATGCCCCCCTTAGTAGAAAGGATAGCAGCAAATGTCCCCTACATTAGGTAGGTAACAGATGTTCCCCAAATTAGGTTGGCAGCAGATGTCCCCCAAATTAGGTTGGCAACAGATGTTCCCCACATTAGATTGATAGCAGATGTCCCCTTCATAGTGGATGGCAGATTCCCCCCCCAGTAGGCGGCAGTACCCCCCATGGGAGGTGGCTATTTCCCCATAATAGATGGCAGTACCCTCATAATAGGCGGTTGTGTCCCCCATAGTATGTGGCAGTTTCCCCCATAGTAGGCATCAGTACTCTTATCGTAGGCAGCAGTGTCCCCTCACAGTAGGTTGCAGTGTCCCCCCACAGTAGGCAGCAGTGTCCCCCCACAGTAGGCAGCAGCATAGTCCCCCATATTAGGCAGCAGCAGAGTCCCCCATATTAGCATATTAGGCAGCAGAGTCCCCCATTTTAGGCAGCGACAGAGTCACCCCTTTTAGGCAGCAGCAAAGACCCCCCCCCCCTTTTAGGTAGCAGTAGAATCCCCCCTTTTAGGCAGCAGCAGAGTCCCCCCTTTTCGGCAGCAGCAGAGTCCTCCATGGTAGGCAGTAGCAGTTCCAGGTAGGTAGCAGGCGACCAGGCCTGTGTGGAAGCCATGGACAAAGCCGTGACAAGAAATTCCATGAATAGTTATCGGGGTGTGGCTCCAGGCATAATGCCAAATAATCTGTGTCGATCAAGCTTAGCCATGCAGAAGATTTGTCCTATTTTTGCAGACAGGCATTTTTTGAGGTGAGCTCTGAAACAATTCACACACACATGGAGTAAGCGAAACTGATCATAGTGGCATGCAGTATCATTGAAATTATTGCATATTTGTGTTTTGCCCAAGTGTTTGATTGGTCTGCCTAACTTATCAACAGCCCCAGAAACTTTGACACTACCCGAAGTAGCAAGCGAGAGTTGTTTAGCTGGACCAGCCTCAGAAGGAGTATTGACATTGTTACAGCACTCAATGTCATTGTTGCCGTATGAGAGATTGACTGGCAGAGGGAACAAGTTTGCGCTTTTAGACCCGCTAAGTGTCAGAGAAGATTTCTGTGTCGATGTTAGCCCAATTAGTGGTGAAGTGAAATTGTTCCAGAGCTGTCGCAGCCTTAGCTGAACATGACCTGTGATAATCATAGAATGTTGACCCACCGTATTTATGTGGTGTTCCAGCACCAAAGGCTGTCCTGTGGGCTGCGGATCTCCTCAGGCATGTCTGCTAATCCGGTTTTGGGCCAGTGTTGCATTGTTTATTATGTTCATGCACTATATTATATTTCCTATATTTACAGTATTCCTTATGTTATTTATGGACTGTACCTTTAAGGAGGAGATGCAGTAATAACCAGGTAACCCTGTCTGCCCAATGGGAGCCCCTAAATTGCCCTCTATATAGTGTAGGGGGGCGGGGGTAGGGAGATGCCCCAGTTGAAAGTTCAGGAGAGTCCAGTGCTGAGGTACAGTGTGGAAAGGAGGTGGAAGATGGGTGTGGTGAATCCAGAGGAAGCCTGAGGAAAACTCTGAATCAAGTCAGCCCTTCCATTCTGCAAGTGTTCCCCCATACAAGTGTTCCCCTGTACAGTGGCGATTCAAACCCTGGCAGTGTTAGTAATTGGACCTTGTCAGAACCCTAGTCAGCGTGGGATATCTTCAAGTCACAAATCTCAAGTGGATATCATTCAAGTGGGTGAAAAGCACCATAAGTCCCAGCAAGGTAACAGGACTCCCAAGGGTTAAACTGCATCCCTTCTACTCTACTCCACACCTTGTTTTCGGTTAAATCCTGTGTCGCTATCAGCAAAGATGTCTTTTTAGATATTTGCAGGTATGAAATGCGCGGGTGTAATGGTAGGAGTTATATAGGTGATACCTGAAGGGCTATCATGTGATATGGATGCAGCTTGAACAGTTGGTGTCACAGTAGCAGTAGTGATGTCCCTAGCTTTGACTGACGCCAATCTAGCCTGAATGTCAGTGATAGAGGTGGTCAAGTTATTAAGCATGGAATGTAGCTGCATGAGGGACGTCTGTATGGTCTGCTTAGAAACGGCGTCTTGGCTGGTACTGGCAAACTCGGTCCCCATATGTGATGGCTGGTTCTGTCAGAACCCGCAGGGTTAAATTTTTCTAGCTCTGAAGTTTCTTTTGTTTGTTTTGGTTGTTGGGTTTGGCCCAGCTGTCTGGGAAAGGTCAGCTGACCTCGTTGGCTTTTTACCTGAGTAGCTCCCTATTTTAGCCTGCATTATGCCTTCAGACCTTGCCTGCAAAAGAGCTTACTCCAGTAGCTAGTGTTATTCCTTGTATTTCTGATCATATGGTATTTCTGACTTTCCGGCTTGGCATTCTGACTATTCTCCTGTATTTGTGACTTGGCACCTTTTGACATCTCCTGGTAAAGACTCGGCTAGTGGACTTTGACTATTGTGTGAGTGTAGGTTTAGTTTATTTATGTAAGTTTGTGGGATTCCATACAGTATCCCGACCTACGTCTGTTTTGTAGTTTATTTTGTTGACAGTGACTTCCATCACATATTTAGGGAGGGACTGTCAATGTGGTTGTTGATCCGCTATTTAGGGCGGATGGACAAGTAGGCAGGGATAGAGGGAATGAGATCAGTTATGCACTCCTTCCCTGCCCATATGTGACACCAGTAGTCTATATAATTCTGCCTTCCTGGCAGTAGTCGGCAATAGGATGCCTTTCCTCATCAACTCTGAGGTCAAATTGGGATTGTCCAACTCCGAAGGGACGGGATGCTCCCATGCTCAGACATCCGAGTAGTATTCTTGACCAAAGAGGACGTTTCATCAGTGTATGATGCGTGAGACATAATGGAATGCTGTCAAAATAGGATAAGGGGAACGTAAGAAGGAACAAGGCAATAGGCGCACCACCTCAGGAACCCGTGCCCAAAAGACAGCTACTACTAGCGTGAAGGAAGAACATTGTGTAACTATGTGCCACAAAATAGTGACAAGATGAGCAATGTGAGGCTCATGGGCCCCTACCGAAGTGCATCTTATGACCGTAAATTGAGTGAAAAACTTTGAATCCTGTAGACGTGACAGGACCACCGAGTGACATGTACCAGTAACTGCTCCTGCTTATCACGAATGCTATCGAATGCTGTTAACTAGGCCACCAGGATGCACTGATGGTCTGCAATGAAAATTGACCCAGACTAAACATATATTCATACAGAACCGGCTGCTGACAAAGTTACTGATTTACACCGATACATCTACACACTTGTGCCACCTATTACTCAGGCATCTGTATTCTGCAAAAAGAGCATGAACCTATGAATATATGAACGGGAACCGTTCACTCATACCTGATGATGCTACTGAATACTGTACACTGCCTTAATTGTGACCGAGGTCAATAACGAATCACTGGAACATGTACACAAGAAAACATTCTGTATTCACAACAAACTAATCAGTACCCTACTATAATACTATGTGTACAGGGGCGTAGCTATAGAGGTAGCAAAGGTAGCAGTCGCACCGGGGCCCTGATGCCTAAGGGGGCCCCAAAACACATGTGCCCCATAAGAGACCAGTATTAAAATTGGCATATGGGGCCCTGTTGAAGATTTTGCATCAGGGCCCAAAAGCTACAAGCTTCGACTCTGTATAATATGGTGCCCTGCCAACATACCACTAAATGAACTCCCACACTAATGTATGCCACACAATTTGACATGGCAACCGGCCTCAACCGACACTAGCCGCGCTAGTGGAAGTAATACTTTGTACCAACACCATACTCCTGACTAATCGGACATTGTAAGACGCACACCTGTCTACCACTGACTGTGATCTATCACCACATCGCCGACTGGAAGAACCGAGCTGCCGTGCATACAGCGTGGACTTACCCGCTGCTTGTGTCCTGGCAAAGGAATACAAAATGCTCCGGATGGGCGCCGGAGCCGAAGGTCCTGACGCAGTGCTCCACAAGACAAGGAGGACGGAAGCCGGCACAAACAATCGATGACGTCATGATGTGGAGTGAAGGTAATGGTTATATGTGCCACCATTCCCCTCCCACAAATACCGGCCAATAACATTAGCCTTCACGCATATATAACTTTTTTATTTTTCCGTCTACCGAGCTGTTTGACTACCAACGTTTTGCAAAAAAAAAAAAAAAAGTCTTTTAAAAATAATACAAATGCTATGTAAATATGGGTATCAGTGCAATCATATTGGCCCACATACCGTATATACTCGAGTATAAGCCGACCCGAATATAAGCCGAGGCCCCTAATTTTACCCCAAAAACCTAGGAAAAGTTATTGACTCAACTATAAGCCTAGGGTGGGAAATACATCAACCCCCCATGTAATCATCCAGACCCCCGTCATCATCCCCCCTTCATCATCACCGCCTGTCAATCCCTTCATTAGTGGTCTTCAACCTGCGGACCTCCAGATGTTGCAAAACTACAACTCCCAGCATGCCCGGACAGCCATCGGCTGTCCGGGCATGCTGGGAGTTGTAGTTTTGAAACCTCTGGAGGTCCGCAGGTTGAAGACCACTGATGAAGGGATTGACAGGCGGAGAGTTCACTCGAGTATAAGCCGAGGGGGGCATTTTCTGGGGGCTTATACTCGGCCGATGGCTGTCCGGGCATGCTGGGAGTTGTAGTTTTGAAACCTCTGGAGGTCCGCAGGTTGAAGACCACTGCGGCCTTCGTCATCATCCCCCCCCCCCCCCCTTCATCATCATCACCTGTCAATCCCTTCATCAGTGGTCTTCAACCTTCGGACCTCCAGAGGTTTCAAAACTACAACACCCAACATGCCCGCACAGCCGATGGCTGTCCGGGCATGCTGGGAGTTGTAGTTTTGCAACATCTGGAGGTCCGCAGGTTGAAGACCACTGATGAAGGGATTGACAGGCGGAGAGTTCACTCGAGTATAAGCCGAGGGGGGGCATTTCCTGCATGAAAAATCGTGCTGAAAAACTCGACTTATACTCAAGTATATACGGTAATAAAGATAACAGGCCAGTTTTTTTTGCGTGAAAACAAAACCTAAGACACATAGATCTGCATGGGAGCTGTATACACAAAACGGTAGGAGATTTTCAGTGGAGAGCCTTATCCTGACTATAAGTCTATAACTGCTGTATGACTTTTGGCACCTGTGAAGAAGCGTTCCTCTGCCAGGGTTCACACAGCCGGCATAAAACTAGTTCCTACATAACATACCAGGCGCTTGGCACGGGCTGAGCCCTCGCTTTGGTCTGTTTTCCTTGTTTAGTATGCAGGATCATTCCCCGATGTTATTAGCACATTGTGTAAGTGTACGGGGCGTTGATTCAAGGTCAGAACATATCTGGGAGACAGAACACTTTTATAGTCATTGTTCAGAAAGGAGTTTTCCACTTTATTTAAAGGGGTACTCCACCCCTAGACATCTTATCCCCTATCCAAAGGATAGGGGATAAGATGTTAGATCGCCGCGGTCCCACTGCTGCGGACCCCGGGGATCTCCGCTGCGGCACCCCGCCATCATTACTGCACAGAGCGAGTTCGCTCTGTGCGCAATGACGGGCGATACGGGGGACGGAGCAGCGCGACGTCATGGCTCCGGCCCTCATGACATCACGTCCCGTCCCCTTAATGCAAGTCTATGGCAGGGGGCGTGACGACCACCACGCCCCCTTCCCATAGACTTGTATTGACTGGGGCGGGCCGTGACATCACGAGGGGCGGAGCCGTGACGTAACGATGCTCCGGCCCCTGTATTGCCCGTCATTACGTGCAGAGCGATCTCGCTCTGCGCAGTAATGATGGCGGGGTGCCGCAGCAGCGATCCCCGGGGTCCCCAGCAGCGGGACCCCGGCGATCTGACATCTTATCCCCTATCCTTTGGATAGGGGATAAGATGTCTAGGGGTGGAGTACCCCTTTATAGGGGTTGTCCAAGTTCATCATAGGACACCCTACCTCAGGCTCTAGGGCAGTGGCCTCCAAACTGCGCTTCTTTAGATGTTGATAAACTACAATTCCCAGCATGCCCGGACAGCCAACGGACACAGTTTGGAGACCATGGGTTGTCTTGTGAATGCAACCCAGCTATATGCCCTATTATGCAGCAGAATATAGGATTGTCTGGTGATCAGGGATGTGCGCACATAGGGGGAGATTTATCAAAACCTGTGCAGAGGAAAAGTTGCTGAGTTGCCCATAGCAACCAATCAAATCGCTACTTTCATTTTTTCACAGGCCTTTTCAAAAATGAAAGAAGCGATCTGATTGGTTGCTATGGGCAACTCAGCAACTTTTCCTCTGCACAGGTTTTGATAAATCTCCCCCATAGACTCAAAAGGGGATTGAGCCCCTGCCCTTTTAATGCATCTGCCCTATGATGCCCTCACTGAATTGTACCTCTGTGGAGTGATGCAGGTCCCATTAAAGAGGTACTACGGTGGAATTTTTTTTTTTTTTTAATCAACTGGTGCCAGAAAGTTAATCAGATTTGTAAATTACTTCTATTAAAAAATCTTAATCATTCCAGTACTTATTAGCTGCTGAATACTACAGAGGAAATTCTTTTCTTTTTGGAACACAGTGCTCTCTGCTGACATCTCTGTCCATTTTAAGAACTGTCCAAAGTAGGAGAAAATCCCCATAGCAAACATATGCTGCTCTGGACAGTTCCTAAAATGGACAGAGATGTCAGCAGAGAGCTCTGTGTTCCAAAAAGAAAAGAATTTCCTCTGTATTATTCAGCAGCTAATAAGTACTGGAAGGATTAAGATTTTTTAATAGAAGTAATTTACAAATCTGTTTAACTTTCTGGCACCAGTTGATTTTAAAAATAAAATAAATGTTTTCTACCGGAGTACCCCTTTAAGCTGACATGAATTGTGTTGCGTTAACATATGTAAGGATTTTACAAACTTTTTTTTTTTTTTTAAATAATGAGAAGTGCCCTTTTTTCTACTTGAGCCCCTGCCCTCCAAAATGTCTGTGCACGTCCCTGCTGGTGAAACTACCTCCTTACATGACAACTAAAGCCCTGTTCACATCATTAACGGCACTGAAGAATAGCGGGAGGGCAACGCTGCTCTTAACACCACATACAATATTGTGCAATAACTAAACGACCCGCTCCGAACTTATGAAGTAGCAAACGGGGGTGCATAATGAAAAAATGCTAAGTCAGACTGAAATACAAAAGACAAAAAAGATATTTCATAAGCACTCACCCAAGTTCAAACATGACTTTTATTTGACCATTAAAATGCCCGGCAGCTGGTGAAAAGTTAAAATGACCTCAGTCAAAACTGGGACAGGTAAGCGACAGTCTGTTTCATGGGATCTCCCTCTTTATCTGGCCTTCGGCCAGGGGTTAAAATGACCTCAGCCAAAGGTGGGGACAGGATAGGCGACAGTCTGTTTCACGGGATCTCCCTCTTTATCTGGCCTTCGGCCAGGGGTTAAAATGACCTCAGCCAAAGCTGGGGACAGGATAGGCGACAGTCTGTTTTACAGGATCTCCCGCTTCATTTGGCCTTCGGCCAGGGGTTAAAATGACCTCAGCCAAATATGGGGACAGGATAGGCGACAGTCTGTTTCACTGTATCTCTCTCTTTATCTGGCTTTCTGCCAGGGATTTAAACGACCTCAGCCAAAGCTGGGGACAGGATAGGCGACAGTCTGTTTCACAGGATCTCCCGCTTTATCTGGCCGAAGGCCAGATGAAGCGGGAGATCCTGTGAAACAGACTGTCGCTTATCCTGTCCCCTGCTTTGGCCGAGGTCACATTAACTTTTCACCAGCCGGCGGACATTTTAATGGTCATATAGGCCAGATGAAGCGGGAGATCTCGTGAAACAGACTGTCGCCTATCCTGTCCCAAGCTTTGGCTGAAGTCATTTTAACTATTCACCAGCTAGCAGGCATTTTAATTTTGGCATAATAGTCATGCTTTAACACCAGTGAGTACTTAATGATATATCTTTTTTGTCTCCTGTTCACATCATGTCTGCAGTATGTATGCAGTATCCCAGGTACAGATCCTGCTTCCATTGAAGCGTTGTGTTGTGTTTCAGTACTGTGAGGTGTCTATCCATAATGCATAGACTTTTTTTATTTGGGTTCATAGCCTGCCTTGAGGCTACTCCATAAGTCAGTAGACCAGCAACACTTGCTGCCATGATACAACCATGGACCAGCATTACCCTGTGGCTTCTATATATCACAAATGACCACGATCATCTACCTAGGACCACTAGGAAAATCTCAAGGCCTCCTGTGAAGTATACACCTTTCCTATGTAACCCTCTAGTCTATATTAAGGGAATAGCCAGGAACTTTCTTTGTCCACCTCGGAGAAGAAGCGAATTCTGAATCAGGGAAGATGCTTTCACTAGATACCCTTTGCTCATCTGATACCTAGGATAGGCGCCTGACCAGGACCAGAGTTTAGTGGCCAGCACATTATGTCTTTGCTAGACCTGCATCCCGCCATAGGACATTGCAGTTCATCAAATGCTGTTACCGTCCCTAAAGTCACCCACTAGGAGCCAATTGGTGAAGGTGAGGTCTATTTGGACTGCTAGAGAAGTCCGACATATTCTGACATACATTTTATTGCCAATCAGCTACCAAGGGGGTACGTTCTCACAAGCACCAATTTACTACTGTGATCCAGAAAGAAGACTGCGGTCTGGGCCCAGTTATCACAATATTTTAGTCCTCCACTGTAGCATCTGTTAATAGCAATGGTAGACTGCTGCAAAGTGGATTCCAGGCAGAAATTCTCAGTGTGAACTAACCCTTAGACCTCAAGGTATCTAGAACTCATGTCAGACATTATATATTTGGCAGCTAATCGCTGACTGACTAGACAGTAAATTATTGCAATATCTTAGAAATTTCAGATTTTCTGATATATTTGCAGAAATATTATTAAAGGGGTACTCTGTCCCTAGACATCTTATCCCCTATCCAAGATGTCTGATTGCAGGGGTCCCGCTGCTGTGGACCCCCGCAATCTCGGCTGCGGCACCCCAGACATCCGGTGCATGGAGTGAACTTCGCTCCATGCTGGATGACTGGCGGTGCGGGTTGGAGGCTCATGATGTCACTGTCCCGCCGTGCTCATGACGTCACGGCCATGCCCCCTTAATGCAAGTCTATGGGAGGGGGCGTGAGGGGCGTCACGCCCCCTCCAATAGACTTGCATTGAGGGGGTGTGGTAGTGACATCACGAGCGGGGCGCGGCTGTGACGTCACAAGCCTTCAGTGCTCCTGTGCTGCACCCAACACTCTAAACGAAGGCTGGGTGCTGCACGGAGATCGCCGCTGGGTACCCCCGCGATCAGACATCTTATCCCCTAGATAAGAATGTCTAGGGGCGGAATACCCCTTAAACCGTTCCTGGAAAATGAGTAAGATTTAACACAGTTACATCTATCTCAGGACCACATCCAGGTCTATAGGGTTAAAATCTTTGATAGCCCCCCCCCCCCCAATCCAGCTTCTAATACTGCCAAACAGTGATGAAATGATATAGTCATACAGTGCATACTCTACACCTTGAGTCATTAAAAGAAGAAATGATGTGATTCTTATTTCTGGAGGATGGTAACATCGTGTAATGCTTCCTGTGGTTGTTTTGACTTGTGGGATATAGAAGTTTCTTCTTCCTTTTTTTTTTTATAAATCCTGAGAAGCCACTTCTTCCCTGTTTCACACACACCTGCCCTACAAAAAATATTCCACATTTCCTCAAAAACCATACAGAGAAATAACTCAATAAAGAATGTTCAGATTCTGTCTACTATGTATTTGTTGGTTTGAGGACTCTGATATAATACCATCCAAAATGATAACCAAATATACTGTATACCCAACCAAGCAATGTGATTTCTCCTCTTCCAGTCTATGGAGCCCATCTGTGTCCACTTCCCTGCTTCCTGACCCCATCCAACCCATTTTCTCTGCCTCTCATTGATCATTAGGATTTATGGTACTATTCATCTTTCACAACTGCATGGTACTCATTGGGTATGACCTTGATGATCCTCACAACGTCATGGTACTCATTGGGTATGACCTTGGACCTTGATGATCCTCACAACGTCATGGTACTCATTGCGTATGACCTTGATGATCCTCACAACGTCATGGTACTCATTGGGTATGACCTTGGACCTTGATGATCCTCAGCCTGACCTACAGTCTATGCCTCTCTTACTTTGTTTTATTGAGAAAACATATTCTCTACACCATAGACACTAGTCTGTGTACTTGAATATACAGTAGTACTAGAAAAATTTATAGGAACAGCTTCTCCAGTCTCTCATGGATTGAAAGGTCATAAGCCAATACGACATCCAGGATATTCCAATTTATATGGATAGCCTTCTTTATAATGCATGTTTTTTTTCCTTCTTACCCCACAGCAGATCATATACACAATGAGCAGATCATATACACAAAGCTTCTTTGGAAATGTGGACCATCTGGGCCACTAGAGGATTCTGTGTTGGCTGAAACCCATTCTTAACCAAAGAGGTGTGGACTTTCCTACAGGGAATCCCCAGGGCACTAACCCCAGAGTAGCTTAGCAATGACTGATATCTTGACCACTTTAGCACACAATGGGACCAAATGGACTTCTCAAGTCCAAAGTGATGTGGGGTCCCTTAAAGGGGTATTCCGCTGCTCCAGTGTTTGGAACATTTTGTCGTGAAGCCACATTACGCCCCCTAAATGCAAGTCTATGAGAGGGGGCGTGACAACCACCACGCCCCCTCCAATAGACTTGCATTGAGGGGGCGTGGTGTGACATCATGAGGGGACGTGGCCGTGATGTCACGACCCCGCCGCCTGCACCTAGCATTGTAAATTAACACCGGGTGCTGTACAAAGATCGCGGGGGTCCTTTGGATAGGGGATAAGATGTCTAGGGGTGGAGTACCCCTTTGACAAGTCCAAGGCATCTGGGCATTGACTGATGGGAGAAGAAATCAATGCTACTGGCATTTTAAAAACCTAGAAGTTTGGGCATGCTTGCAACGTATGGCAAAGTGGTGCAAAGTAGGAGGACAATGGCAGCCAGTCAAGTTGGTGCCACGTGGCAAACAACATGGCATGCAGCCAACAGAGCTCCAAGAAGGAGAAGACACCTCTGGCCATTGCAGTTTAGAAACTTCCCCACCAAGTGTTGGAGCATCCTAGGTTACCAAATTGTCAGGTTTTGGGTGGAGTTCTCCTTTCCACCTACTAGTATATAATGGATGTGAATAGAGCTCAGACTTTTCTGAGTATTAATCATGGAAGCTTCTGACGTTGTGTCTCTGGCAGCCATCCCAGTTCAGTTCACCAAATATTTCCTGCAATGTAGGAGAGATCATCAAAGTCAGACACAAGTCTAATCTCCAACCCAAACATTCCACATCAGCCATTCCTCCAGCTATTTATAAAATATAATCTGGGGAATTTAAAGTGTAAGTGAAGACGTGCAAGAAGGAAAGCATCCTATAAGGAAGGATGGAAATCTAATCGGTGAGGGCCGCGCTATCATTACAGAAGCAAGGGGACTTCTTCAGGAGTGTGATAAGGACGTAGCATGTTAAGTTAGGGGTCAAGATCATATTAACAGGGACATCCTAAGGGATGTTAAAGGGGTACTCCGGTGCTTAGACATCTTATCTCCTATCCAAAGGATAGGGGATAAGATGCCGGACCACGGGAGTCCCGCCGCTGGGGACCCCCGTGATCTTGCAAGCAGCACCCCGTTTGTAATCAGTCCCCGGAGCGTGTTGGCTCCGGGTCTGATTATGGGCGATCACAGGGCGGGCGGCGTGTGACGTCACGTCTGCGCCCCAGTGTGACGTCACGCTCCGCCCCTCAATGCAAGCCTTTGGGAGGGGGCATGACAGCTATCAGCACCGGAGTGCCCCCAAAATATGAAATCAGTAGGATGCAAGTTGCCCCAGGGCCCATAGGTCTCCAGTTACCCTACTAACAGATGGATATCATAAGAGATAATGGTTGCTAAGGGCAACAACAAATGTTAAAGTATCAGGGAAGGCATACAGTAGATGGAACGGAAGAAAGTCAATAGATAAAACTTTAAAGGGGTACTCCACTGCCCCCGCGTCCTAAACATTTTGTTCCGCTGAGTGCGGGCTACTGGGGTCGTGACGTCATGTACACGCCCCCTAGTGACGTCACGCCCCCTCAATGCAAGTCTATGGGAGGGGCGTGGAAGCTGCCACGCCCCTCCCATAGACTTGCATTGAGGGGGCGTGGCATGTTGTCACTAGGGGCACGAGTGCCTGACGTCATGACCCCCGCTGACTGCACCCAGCATTCGGAACAAAATGTTCCGGACGCTGGGGCAGTGAAGTACCCCTTTCATGTAGTCAGGTAAGTCATGGTTTGGTAACAGTGATATAGGAGGAGAGCCGGCCATGCAGCACGGTAGTGGGTTATTCAGGAGGATAGTCAGGTGGGCCAATGTTCCATGACCTTGATGTACTGTAGCAGAGCTGGGTATAGGGTACAGTAGTAGGAAAGTAATCAGACAAGCCAAGAATCAGCAATGGTCATGTAGCAGGGATGGAGTAAGGGCGCATTCACACTATGGAAATTCTGACGCAGCAGCCTCCCATTGGTTTCCGTGGAAACTCAAATTCCAGAATCGAACATGTTCATTCTTCTGTCAAATTCATCATTGTCTGAGCGGCCCTAGCGCCAAATGAATCAGTTGGCGCCTGCTGTGTGCGCAATGTCTGCCCTTTCTCTGCGTGGACATTCCGTGGTGTGAATGCGCCCTACGTGGATCATTGCGTATGGAGCACAACAGGAGTCAAACAGGGTCAATCAGGAGTCGAAATACACGGCTAAGGATGTGACCGCTATAAGGCCCTATTCAGGGCTCAAGTCCTGCAGGAAGGCATGGGAACTGAGTTCCTGCACTTTTTACACAGCAGGAACACCGTTCCCATTAGCAGAAGCCCTGCAGAACCTCACTTTTTTTTTCCAGGACTTGACCCCTGGCCCTATGGCTTCTGACACCTCTGGCTTTTACCTATATCTCTTCCTGGGGAAAAGTCTCCGCTAATGAGGAAGCGGGGAAGATGAAGAAAAGTTTTTTTTTAGGATGTAAATAGAATTTTCTTCTCATATTTCTGAGCGGGGTTATTTTGGGTAGGATGAACATGTAGTTACATAAGATCTCTGCTCTCAGTAATCGGAGATGGAATGTGAAATCACGACGTGAGCCTGAAAGGAAAGCACAAAGCTCCTGAAACAATAAGGAACTACTTTTAGAAGCTTTACGCGGTACTGGCGAGCTGGGTTATCAAGAATTCCTCTTCTAATCGATGGCTGGCTCCCGACTTAATAGGAGTTTTTCTTTCTTTCCTTATCTCGCTTCTCCGGCCTGGAATACGCTGGAGGTAATTGTGTTATAGCGGTGGCGTAAGCAGCCGCAGCAGGAAGGCGCCCGGATCACCCGCCAAGCTGAAAGGGCAATCCAAGACTAGATATTTAGATTAATTCTGTAATTATGACAATGGGGTTTTTATCGCAGTTCAGAGCTCTGATAAAGTGCCCTTAACCCTTTGAGGACACAGGCAATTTTTTTTTTTTGCATTTTCGTTTTTTCCTCTTCGCCTTTTAAAGGGTTAGCCAGGGGATAAGATGTGTGATCGCAGGGGTCCCGCCGCTGGGGGTATATGAGAGCTCATTTTTTTTAACCATGATGTGCAGTTTTTATCAGTATTTATGTTTTGATTTTGTTTTATACATTTTTTTCTGACATATGATGTGACCAAAAATCTGCATTTTTTGGCAATCATAATTTTTTTTCTACGTTTACGCCATTCACCGTGCAGGATCATTAACGTTATATACTAATAGTTGATGATTCTAGTTAATGATACCAAATATGTTTCTTATTATTTTATATTTTATGTTATTTTAAAGTAGGAAAAGAAGGGTGATTTTATTTATTTTTTAATAGGGAAGGTGCTTTTATATAATTTTAGAAATATTTTTTTTTATTTTAAATTTTTTTATTTCCCATAGGTCATTAGATTAGATTCCCCATCAGTCATTAGATTGCATTTACTGGATAATACTATGCCGATTGCCTATTGCAGAGAATGATACAGTATGATCAGCAATCCAGCTGTATCGTTGGATCAGCTAACCAGTGGCCAGAGGCAGGTAAAGGGACCCTCCGCCACCATTATAGCTTATCGGACCCTCGCTGCTTGTCATTAGCAGAGTGTCTAGCTACTGATAATAGCCGATACCTCCTGTCATACATTTACGCCCTGGTTCATTAAAGGGGTATTCCAGTTTTTTTTTTTTATTTGACTATGCTACAGGGGCTGTAAAGTTAGTGTAGTCCATAATATAGTGTCTGTACCTGTGTGTGACGGTTTTCTCACAATTCTTCTGTGATTTTCACTCCAATATTTATTTTTAACAGCATACAAAATGACTGTTGTCTCTTTTTCCCAGGTTGCAATGCAGCCGAGACCTAACATCACTAGTCAGCTGATGACAGGGAGCCTGTCTGCTTCAATGGGGGGAGAGATCAATGTGCAACTAATGCAACAGCTGTAGGCACCCTGATTGAAAACCACAGGTCTTTTGAATGCATGCAGCTCGTTTATGTTTCAATGGGTGTGGTGGCTGATGTTTGGGAGGGAGGAAAATGGAATTCTGGGATTTGTAGGCAAAAGAAGAAAACTCAAACAGGAAATACCAGTTCACAAAAAGCTACCCACAGTGTTATGGTAATCTCACAACATAGCCATTTAGCCCCAAGACAAGCGCAGATACTTCCTAAACATGTCCATTACTGCCTGCCAGGTAGGTACTAAAATCACCTTATGGTGGAGAACCCCTTTAAGTCCCAGACAGCAGGGGTGTACATGTACGCCCTGTGTTGTCTAGGGCTTAAACAATAGACATCTGTGAGATGTTGTAAATGGTTTAATTTTTGGGTGCCAAATATCCTGTGCTTTAAGAGGGGCAGCCTGTATGGATCGATCATGTTTCCCCAGAGCATCCCCAGCAGATTATCAATCGGATTGAGATCTGGGAAATTTGTAGGCTCTTCCTTATCCTACCTACTAGTCCTAGGGGCATCTAAGTACAGGGAGCCATGATTTGCAACCCACCACTATTAATACAGGATTGGACCAGTTGGGCTACTCTCCACTCCCCACACACCCCAATGAACCTTGGGAACCCATGACCCTGTTGCTGATGTTGCACATATGCTGAACGTACAGTCAATAATTCCAATGTGCGAAGGGAGCGGCTGGGTGAAACCAGACGTGTTTTTATTGAACATTTTCCTGCAATGATAAATCATAGCCTTTCAATCTGGTGGACAGGATAGTAACAGTATATTCTGTCTCAGGAACTAAAGGTTCATCATTTAAAGGGGTACTCCGGTGAAAACCTTTTTTCTTTTAAATCAACTGATGGCAGAAAGTCAAACATATTTGTAATTACTTCTATTAAAAAATCTTAATCCTTCCAGTACTTATTAGCTGCTGAATACTACAGAGGAAATTCCTTTCTTTTTGGAACACTGATGACATCACGAACACAGTGCACTCTGCTGACATCTCTGTCCATTTTAGCAACCATGCATAGGAGATGCATAGGAGATGCATAGGAGATGTATAGGAGATGTATACTAAGGGCAGCATGGTGGCTCAGTGGTTAGCACTGCTGCCTTGCAGTGCTGGGGACTTGGGTTCAAATCTCACTAAGGACAACAATAAATAAAGCGTTATTATTATTATAATAATGTCATCAAAGCAAACTGCGCTCGTGATGTCATCAGAGAGCATTCCAAAAAGAAAATCATTTCCTCTGTAGTATTCAGCAGCTAATAAGTACAGGAAGGATTAAGATTTTTTAATAGAAGTAATTTACAAATTTGTTTAACTTTCTGCCACCAGTTGATTTAAAAGAAAAAAGGTTTTCACCAGAGTACCCCTTTAAGTCCCCCCCCCCCTGCTATTTGCAGTACTATGTAATACAGGCTTTTATACACTCTGCTGCCATCTACTGGCGATTTAGTAGATTTGCAATGGATTTAACTTTCCTATTATGACAGCTGGACATGTCATAAATATGCATTAGTTTATTTTTAGGGGGTGCCTGTTTTTGACATACCTTACACTGATCACAGTTTGTCCTTTCTGGTAGGTACTTACCACTATACCCTGGTAACATGTCACAAGACCGGCCTTTTGGAGATGCTCTGACCCTGTCATCTACACATCATATTGTGGCCCTCAGACCCCTACTCCTGCCCTTATTTTCTGCTTCCAACATCGACTACAAGAACTGACTGCTCGCTTGCTATATAACATATCCCTCCGCACTGAGCATACAGGTGACCTTATAAAGTGCCTGTACTAAATGCAGCTTGTTTCCTCCAGTACGTAACATCTTGGCTTCTGAGAGCGACTTATTAGATGCCTTTTGCGCCTTATGCGTGACAGCTCCGGTTTGCTGTTTTTTTTGGGTGATTAGGGAAGCTGACATCTTAGCAGTATTTTTTGCCAACACGTTTCTTGGTTCTCCAGCGAGTTGTGAAAGCAGAACGTCCCGAACACCCGGAGGTCTATATTTAGCCTGTACATCAGTCAGTGACTAATGTGTAACAGAACAACAAGAGAAAAATAGGTGTATGTAGATCAAATGGTTACATTTTATTAAACATGAATGCATTAGGACATATATAACATCACTAAAAGATATAACTATATCAGGTAAGTTGTAGACAGAGACCATTCAATCAAGTGCAGGGCAAGAGGTCTATGAAACATGTATATCAAATGATGTACAGGCTAAATAAAGCATGCAACAAAGAAACCACATAAAAGATATACCCTACATACTGCAGGTAACTAAGTCATTATTAGTGTAAAAAAAATTACAGCAATGAGGATATATACAAGTATCACCTAGTGGGAACACAGTCATAGTGAGACCTCCGGCACCACCCAACGTTCGCCCCGGAAGAAGCAGATTAAGCGAAACGTTGGGTGATGCCGGAGGTCTCACTGTGTTCCCACTAGGTGATACTTGTATATATGTGGGAAACTATACTGCACCTAATGTGGGGAACTATACTACACCTAATGTGGGGGACTATACTGCACCTAATGTGGGGAACTATACTGCACCTAATGTGGGGAACTATACTGCACCTAATGTGGGGAATTATATTGCACACCTAATGTGGGGGAACTATACTGCACCTAATGTGGGGGAACTATACTGCACCTAATGTGGGGGAACTATACTGCACCTAATGTGGGGAACTATACTGCACCTAATGTGGGGAACTATACTGCACCTAATGTGGGGAACTATACTGCACCTAATGTGGGGGACTATACTGCACCTAATGTGGGGAGAACTATACTGCACCTAATGTGGGGAACTATACTGCACCTAATGTGGGGGAACTATACTGCGTCTAATGTGAGGGAACTATACTGCACCTAATGTGAGGGACTATACTGCACCTAATGTGGGGGAACTATACTGCACCTAATGTGGGGAACTATACTGCACCTAATGTGGGGGAACTATACTTCACCTAATGTGAGGGAGTATACTGCACCTAATGTGGGGGAACTATACTGCACCTAATGTGGGGAACTATACTGCACCTAATGTGGGGGAACTATACTGCACCTTATGTGGGGAGCTATACTGCACCTAATGTGGGGAGCTATACTGCACCTAATGTGGGGGAACTATACTGCACCTAATGTGGGGGAACTATACTGCACCTAATGTGGGGGACTATACTGCACCAAATGTGGGGCAACTATACTGCATCTAATGTGGGGGGAACTATACTGCACCTAATGTGGGGGGAACTATACTGCACCTAATGTGGGGGGAACTATACTGCACCTAATGTGGGGGGAACTATACTGCACCTAATGTGGGGGGAACTATACTGCACCTAATGTGGGGAACTATACTGCACCTAATGTGGGGAACTATACTGCACCTAATGTGGGGAACTATACTGCACCTAATGTGGGGGAGCTATACTGCACCTAATGTGGGGAGCTATACTGCACCTAATGTGGGGAACTATACTGCACCTAATGTGGGGAACTATACTGCACCTAATGTGGGGGAACTATACTGCACCTAATGTGGGGATCTATACTGCACCTAATGTGGGGATCTATACTGCACCTAATGTGGGGGACTATACTGCACCTAATGTGGGGAACTATACTGCACCTAATGTGGGGAACTATACTGCACCTAATGTGGGGGAACTATACTGCACCTAATGTGGGGGAACTATACTGCACCTAATGTGGGGATCTATACTGCACCTAATGTGGGGATCTATACTGCACCTAATGTGGGGATCTATACTGCACCTAATGTGGGGATCTATACTGCACCTAATGTGGGGATCTATACTGCACCTAATGTGGGGAGCTATACTGCACCTAATGTGGGGGAACTATACTGCACCTAATGTGGGGGAACTATACTGCACCTAATGTGGGGGAACTATACTGCACCTAATGTGGGGGAACTATACTGCACCTAATGTGGGGGAACTATACTGCACCTAATGTGGGGATCTATACTGCACCTAATGTGGGGATCTATACTTCACCTAATGTGGGTGTCTATACTGCACCTAATGTGGGGATCTATACTGCACCTAATGTGGGGAGCTATACTGCACCTAATGTGGGGGAACTATACTGCACCTAATGTGGGGGAACTATACTGCACCTAATGTGGGGGAACTATACTGCACCTAATGTGGGGGAACTATACTGCACCTAATGTGGGGAGCTATACTGCACCTAATGTGGGGATCTATACTGCACCTAATGTGGGGAGCTATACTGCACCTAATTTGGGGAGCTATACTGCACCTAATGTGGGGGAACTATACTGCACCTAATCTGGGGGAACTATACTGCACCTAATGTGGGGAACTATACTGCACCTAATGTGGGGAGCTATACTGCACCTAAAGTGGGGAACTATACTGCACCGAATGCTTCCCCCCCCCCCTTCTCGCTATTACAATTCTGACCAGAGAGTAAACCTTCTGTGGTGACACAGGGGTTCTAGGAATACCTGATCACTTTGTGATGCCAGGGCACCGTTAGCCTATTCAGGGTCTGAGGTTGGAGATAGCTTCTCCTGGGCCAGACACTGGGAGTAAAGAAACACACCGATGTCTGTCTATAGATAACTGTCTTTACTGAGCAGGTGCAGATGGTATTACACGCCAACAGTATGGAGCTGAGTGGAGAGAATGCAGTGTAATCCCTTGGGAGCCCTGTTGCCTTGCTGGGACTTATGGTGCTTTTCACCCAATTGATTAATACTGCCTTAATATGAGACTGAAAATTCTTCCAGGTTTCTAGGGTTCTAACAAGGTTCTGTGATTTCTCCGCCAGGGCTTGAATTTCCATTGTCCGGGGAATTCCTTGCAGAATGACTGAATAGGATTTGAGAAGAGATTTATTCTGGACTTCCCTCAGAGCTTCTCCATCACACCTAGAATAAACCTGGGGTATCTCCTCTCCCCTCTACTCTATATACAGTAGCTCACAATTTAGGGGTTCCCATTGAGCATACAGGGTCACATGGGTCTACACTGCTCCTCTGCTCTTAAAGGTAAAACACATATAAATAACATATTTTACAGTGCACATAAGAAATATAATAAATGTTTGGTAAAGTGCTCAAACATATTAAAGGGGTATTCCAGGAAAAAACTTTTTTTTTTATATATATCAACTGACTCCAGAAAGTTAAACAGATTTGTAAATTACTTCTATTAAAAAATCTTAATCCTTTCAGTACTTATGAGCTTATGAGTTGTTCTTTACACTCGCTAACTTGGGGGGGGGGGGGGGGGGGGGGTTGTTTTCACACTGTACACTTTACGGTAAAAATGACATGTTTTCTTCATTCCCTGGGTCAATACGATTACAATGATACCCATGGTTACATACATTTCTATTATTGTACTGCTTTTAAAAAATCTCAAACTTTTTTTTACAAAATCATTACGTTTAAAATTGCCCTATTTTGACCACCTCTAACTTTCTTATTTTTCCATATTCTGGGATGTGTGGGGGCTCATTTTTTTCACCATGATCTGTAGTTTGTTTTATTACCCCGTTTGCGCATATGTGACTTTTTTATCGCTTTAAAAAAAAAAAAATACAGTTTGATGTGACAAAAAAGCAGAAATTTTGGACTTTTTTTTTTAACGTTTACGCTGTTCACATTATATTTTTATAGTTTGGACATTTACGAATGCAGCGATACAAAAATATGTTTTTTGTTATTTATCGTTTTTTACATTTTATGCATTAATATAGGGAAAATGGGTGATTTAAAACTTTATCGAGGGAGGGGCTTTTTCACATTTTTTTTTTCACTTTTTCTTTACATTTATTTTACACTTTTTTTAGTCCCCATAGGAGACTATTTATAGCAATCATTAGATTGCTAATACTGTTGAGTGCTATGCATAGGGCATAGCACTGATCAGTATTATCGGCGATCTTCTGCTCTGGTCTGCTGGAAGGTAGATCAGTGCAGAAGACCCCTGGAGACGGACGGAGGCAGGAGAGGGGACCTCTGTCCACCATCTTAGCTGATCTGATCCCCGCGGCAGTGCCGCAGGCAATCAGATCAGCCATTTTAAGTGCCGCACTGCCGCAGATGCCGTGATCTGTATTGACCGCGGCATCTGAGGGGTTGATGGCAGGCATGAGCACGTTCGCTGATGTCTGCCATTACCGGCGGGTCCACGGCTGCCAACAGCCGCAGAGACCCGCCGCGAATGAAGCGAGCGCAGCTCCTGCGCTCACGTCACAGCTGCGCCGTAAATGTACTGCGCTGTGCGTGAAGTGACGCTATGCAGCGCCGTACATTTATGGTGCATGTCCTTAAGGGGTTAAACAAGGCCTCTGCAAAAATGAAATAAGCAATCCGATAGGTTGCTGTGGGCAATAGGGCCGTCTTCTATATCACTTCTGAAGGCAGAAGTAAAGGGCTGTGACTAAATTGTAATACCTATAGAATTTTTACTATTTTACGTGAGATCTTTTGGCAGTATAAGCCTCGATTTAGGACTTTCATTCGAAATGTTTTAGTCGTAGGGCTATTTCCAGTTTATAACTTTAGGCCAAAAGACACATTACTGCCTCCTCTCATTCCTGGTTGATTATAGTCTTGTAAAAATCTTTTTTTTCTCCTCTAGGCCACGAAACATCGGCTTCCACACAGGACTTTTCTCTTTTTACCTCTGAACGCTCATTGTGCTTCCACCTGCTATTTAGCTCTTGCGCTTCATCCCGCGCAAAGAGGATTTATCCTCTTCTCCTTCTTCCTCTTGATAGATTTTCTTCTGTAGAGACATTTTAAAGGGGTACTCCGGTGGAAAATGTTTTGTTTTCTTAATCAACTGGTGCCAGAAAGTTAAACAGATTTGTAAATTACTTCTATTAAAAAAAATCTTAATCCTTCCAGTACTTATTAGCTGCTGAATACTACAGAGGAAATTCTTTTCTTTTTGGAACACAGAGCTCTCTGCTGACATCACGAGCACAGTGCTCTCTGCTGACGCCTCTGTACATTTTAAGAACTGTCAAGAGTAGGAGAAAATCCCCATAGAAAACAAATGCTGCTCTGGACAGTTCCTGACATGGACAGAGATGTCAGCAGAGAGCACTGTGCTCGTGATGTCAGCAGAGAGCACTGTGTTTATAAAAGAAAATACTTTCCTCTGTAGTATTCAGCAGCTAATAAGTACTGGAAGGATTAAGATTTTTTTTATAGAAGTAATTTACAAATCTGTTTAACTTTCTGGCACCATTTGAAAAAAAAAAAAAAAAGGTTTTCCCCTGGAGTACCCCTTTAAGAAACCAAAGAATACCCCATACCAGTTGGTATATGAAAATCTGGAAGTTGATTTAAAGGGGTAATCCACTGCCCCAGCATTTGAAACACTTTGTTCCTTTGTTCTGAATGCTGGGTGCGGGATGCGGGGGTCCTGGTGTCACGGCCACGCCCCCTCTATGCATGTCTATGGGAGGGGGCTTGGCAGCTGCCACGCCCCCTCCCATAGACTTGCATTGAGGGGGGCATGGTGTGATGTCACAAAGGGCGTGGTCATGATGCCACAACCCACGCAGCCCACACCCAGCATTCAAAATGAAATGTTCAAATTGCTGGGGCAGCAGAGTACCCCTTTAAATGGGGCGGCGACGACACGTGGCCGGGGAGCCAATGCGCTCTCTCCCGCCTGTCTGATTGACAGGCAGGGAGCGAGAGCAGCCTAAATGAAAAAGGACTGACTGCCAGGCCAAAATCAGTCCTTTTTCAGGCGTGACGTCACGCCAGGCTGCAGCCGGCCACTAGGAGGGAGACCCCTAGCAGCCGGTTTTCAAATGTAAATTACACCATGTTAATAAAAAAAAAAAAAATGAAACTATATTAGAGATATGTTGTAGTACATATGTACTGCAACATATCAAAAAAGAAAAGTTGGTGACAGTGCCCATTTAAAGCTCTTAGCCAATGAGAACTCAGGTGGGGCTATTTTAACCCGAGCTCTGCTACACTCTGTGCTGGTGATTTGTGCAATTCTATGTTTTATGATGTAGCTTAGCTATTGTGCTATGCTGCCCATGTCTGTTTGATCATGCACATTGTATTTATCTTGTAATATTTCTGAGTTTTTAACCATGGTTAATAGTTCTGTTTATTATAGATTTTAGTCTGTAGTACATCTGTTCTGCTTTAGCCTTGTATGTTAGTCTGTGTTTACACTGTAAGTCTCGTTTGTATAATTTCTGTTCTCGTATCCTGATTCCTCCATGTTGTTTGGAGTTTGGTTTTGTGGAGTCATTTTTGTTCAGACTCATCCATTTCTCAGTCTAGAGTTCTGTGTATTATATTTCTGTTTTCTTCTAGACTGGTATCCTGATCACACGGTGGAGTGTGTACGCTGGCTAGAAGTCTATATGGAGTTAGTATTGCTGTCTACTCCTTTTGTGGAGTGGGGTGTCCAGTTTGTTTCTGTTCTGTGTCCCAGTGTGAACAGTGTCCTATGTTCCATCTGCTTGTGCCTTGTATCTTAGTCTGTGTTCACATGCACTGATCATAGAGCACATGATCACTGATCTAGTGTTTCCTCTGTGCTTTACCATTGGTCTATAGTGTCCTCTGTGCTTACTCACTGATCTGTGTTCTCTTAACTTAATCTGTTTACGTTAGTTATCTGAGTCCAGTGTGAACAGTGTTCTATGTTCCTGATCAGTTTGGTGTTTAACATTCAGTTCTTCTGTTCATCCTCTGCATTTCCTGGTTTCTGTTGTTTACTCATTCTATACCTTGTCTAGTTCATTTATTCATAATTGCCGTTTATCTGGAGTCCGGTTTCTGAACTGTTTGTTAGTACACTATATTCTGCCCTGTTTGCCTGTATATATTCTGTGTTGTATATCTGCTTGTTTGGTTGTTTTCCTGTTATGTATCTGTGACCGACTATGTATATTATTTGTTTTTACGCCCACTGCACTTTAGCTCAGGTAGGGACCGACACCGTGGTTGTCAATCCGCCTTTTAGGGCAGATGGGCTAGTAGGCAGGGAGAGTGTTATTAGGGACAGCTTAGGGCTCACTCTCCCTGTTCCCCCAGTCGGTCATGACAATTGATTTTAACAACCTGATAAGAGAGAAAGAGGCAATTCTCTCTAATAAGGTATTACATTATTAACCTTTTTTTTAGTTCCATCATACATTATGCATACTTGCCATCCTCTTTGACATGCTTATAACACTTTTTAATACAATTCTGCATGGGGATCTAAAAGAGTACCTGTCACTAAACTAAACTTTTATTATATTGGTCCTTGTGCAATTATAAGAGACTTTGCTATTTACTTGCTGTTAAAATTCTCAACCTTTATATGTTTTTAATGTGATTGAATAAATGGCCATAGGTGGCTCTGTCTGTTCCCTGCACAAGTCAAACAGTTAATTTGGTCTCCTCCCGGCCTGGCCGGAGACCAAACTCAGGAAGTGCATGGTGGGCATGGCGAGGCACAGCTCTCACAGGCTTCAGTGACGTTGCGCCTGCTGGGGAACACCCACTTTCTTCTGCCAGGAGTTCACACAATGTGAGCAAGGGGAAAGGTATGATACACAGCTTTTTAAAGCTCATAAAACATTTTTAAGGGCAGGAGGGGTGTTAGGAGTAGTTAGGGAATATGATCTTAGTTAGTTTATAAATTATGGTTTAATGAAATGTACTCTTTAAAGGATAATTTTGTTCCGAATGCTGTGTGTGCACTGCGGGGTCGGCATGCCCCCTCGTGATGTCATGCCATGCCCCCTCAATGTAAGCCTATGGGAGGGGTGTTTTCCAAACAGTGTGTCTCCCGCTGTTGCAAAGCTAAAACTTCCAGCATGCCTGGACAGCCAAAGGTGCGGGCATGCTGGGAGTTGTAGTTTAACAACAGTGGAAACATACTGTTTAAAAAAAATGGCTTAACCTCTTAAGGACCCATGACGTACGCGTACGTCATGAGTCCCGGTCCTGCGATATAACGCGGGGTCACACGGCAACCCCGCATCATATGGCGGTGGGCCCTTCGTCATAGTGAAGCCGGGACCCGCCTCTAATAGCTATTAACCCTTTAGCCGCGCGCTCAAAGCTGAGCCGCGCGGCTCAAAACAAAAGTGAAAGTTGCCGGTTAGCTCAGGGAGCTGTTCGGGATCGCCGCGGTATAATCTCGGCATCCCGAACAGCTGTACTACAGGAGGAGGTCTTCTTACCTTCCTTCCTGCAGTCCGATCGCCGATTGAATGCTTCAAGCCTGAGATCCAGGCATGAGCATTCAATCGCCGAAAACACTGATTGATCCATTCCTATGGAGATGGACCAATCAGTGTAAAAGATGAGTTAATGCAATGTTATAGCCCCCCCTATAGGAGCTATAACATTGCATAAGAAAAGTGTAAAAAAATCATTAACCCTTTCAATGATCCCTTCCCCTAATAAAAGTTTGAATCACCCGGCATTTCCAAGAATAAAAACAAAACAGTGTAAATAAAAATAAAAATAAACATATGTGGTATCGCTGCGTGCGGAAATGTCCGAATTATAAAAACATACCGCTTTTTAAACCGCACGTTCAATGGCATACGCGCCAAAAAATTCCAAAGTCCAAAATAGCGCAATAAAAAGTGATCAAAAAGTCTGATCAGAACAAAAATGGTACCGCTAAAAACTTCAGATCACGGCACAAAAAATGAGCCCTCATAGCGCCCTGAACACAGAAAAATAAAAAAGTTATAGGGGTCAGAAGATGACAATTTTAAACATATACATTTTCCTGCATGTATTCATGATTTTTTTCTGAAGTGATACAAAATCAAACCTATACAAGTAGGGTATCATTTTAACCGTATGGACCTACAGAATATAGATAAGGTGTCATTTTTGCCGAAAAATTTAATGCATAAAAACGGAAGCCCCCAAAACTTATTTTGTTGCACAATTTTGTTCGACATTGATTTTTTTTCCTGTTTCACCGTAGACTTTTGGGTAAAATTACTAATGTCATTACAAAGTAGAATTAGTGATGCAAAAAATAAGCCATTATATAGAATTTTAGGTAAAAATTTAAAAAAGTTATGATTTTTTAAAGTTAAGGAGGAAAAATTGAAAATGAAAAAACGGAAAAAGCCCGGGTCCTTAAGGGGTTAAACTTACTGGAAAAAGTAAAAAAATGTATTAAAACACTTGTTTTTTTCCCCCCCCCCCATTGCAAATAATAATGTATGCAAAGCTGCCATCTAGTGGAAGTATGTAGCATTGCAGGTATGAAAAGGTGACAGACACCACACACACACAAAAAATATGTATATATTTAAATAACATGTAAATCCCCCATCAGACCTTGATAAATGATTGATTCAAGTAACTTGAAAATTTTTACTGATACAAATTGTGTAATTTGTTAAGAACAAAATGAAGTATCAACAACCAATGGGAACAAAAATCATCAAACAACTTAGGGCTGGATTCTATATCATAACAAAAAAAAAAAGTAAAACACTGAAATCATAGACAGATCTAATTTGCATAAATGTTGCTAAAATTATTACCTTTTTTGTAGCACGTGCAAAACATCTATTCAAAATTATAAAAAAAAAAGAGGAGGTGGTCATTAGTGTTGAGCAGCATAGGCCATATTCGAATTCGCGATATTTCGCGAATATATGGACGAATATTCGTCATATATTCGCTAAATTCGCATATTCGTAGTATTCGCGTTTTATTTTCGCATATGCGAACATTCGCGTATGTGAAAATTGGCACATCCGAAAATTAGCATATGCGAAAATTAGCATATGGAAACATTTGCATAAGCAAAAATTCGTTCACCGGTCTCACACAGTAGTATTAGAGCCTTCTTTACACCACACAAGCTGGAAGCAGAGAGGGATGATCACTGTGATGTGTACTGTGAAAAATAAATTAAATAAATAAAAAAAAGAATACTCGTAATTGCGAATATATAATGCTATATTCGCGAATATTTGCGAATTCGCGAATATGCGATATTCGCGAATAAAATTTGCATTGTGAATATTCGCGAGCAACACTAGTCAGTTCTCTAGTTAGTTGAAGACTCTCTTTTTGTGTATCTAAATAGTGCTTTAAAGGGTACCTCTCATCAAAAAAACTTTTGATATATTATAGATTAATATATGCAGAATAACTTTACAGTTGCATGTTATTAAAAAATATGCTTCTTTCTATTTAATTTTCCACTTTGAAGAAATGACCACTAGGGGTCTCCCTACCAGTCCTGGCAGCAAGCATTTCAGACTCATGCTGGAGTCCTAAACACTACGAGCTGCCAGTCTGCTTTGTTCACAAAGGAGAACACTCAGAGCTGCCAGCCTGCTTTGTTCACAGCCTCTTTGGCTGTGAACAAAGCAGGCTGGCAGCTCTGAGTGTTTAGGACTCCAGCATGAGTCAGAAATGCTTGCTGACAGGACTGATCGGGAAAAATACAATAGAAAGAAGCATATTTTTCATTAACATGCTATTGGAAAGTTATTCAACATTCATTAATCTAAACTATGTCAAAAGTTTATTTGATGAGAGGTACCCTTTAACTGAGCATATTCCATCACATGGAGGGAGGTGTGAGGTGTTTGAGAAAGTATGTCCTGTAAGGGTAACAAAGAGGTGCCATCAAGAACTTGGGGACATGTAAATGTAGTAGAGCAGTGTCTAGATAGAGAAGACAAAGCAGGTAAAAAAGACCTATTCCCTGTGATAGAGGAGAATGGGCCATCAGGAGTAAAAATAGTATGATGAGGAAGATATAGTTTACACACTTCCCTTAAAGTGGCTGGAGAGAGGGGTAAATCCGAGGGTACCTTACGTAAAGCAGCAGGAGGATGCAGGGTGGAGAAGTTAAAGGGGTTCTCCACTGCCTTAACCTACTTTTGGCAGTTAGTTAGTTCTGGGGCTATATGTTATTATGGCTTTTTTTTCATGTTGCTAATGGTTCTGTATGTGGTGTTTTATTTACCTTTTTTCCAGACCCAGAAGCTGGTTTCTTCATTTGCTTCCTTCCTAGCCTCGACAGCTCCTGAAGGTTTGCTATGGCAGTGTTTCCCAACCAGGGTGCCTCCAGCTGTTGCAAAACTACAACTTCCAGCATGCCCAGACACTCGAAGGCTGTCTGGGCTTGCTCGGAGTAGTAGTTTCGCAACAGCTGGAGGCACCCTGGTTGAGAAACACTGCCATAGCAAACCTTCAGGAGCTGTCCAGCGCTCCGGGACTCACCTCTGGCCAGGTTAGGGTTAACAATCCTCCAGCGTGTCAGGCCCGATGCTGACATCACTATGGCACATCCTCCGGAGCGAGGAACAACTGCGCATGCGCCCATCACGGCATCCGATATGCCGAAAGCAGCCCAATCCGCATTCAGCTTAGAAGAAGCTGAAAGTAAGGAGGGTGCGCGCTGATGACGACAGAGGATTCCGTCGCGCGGGAGGTGGGCACGTACGGAGCGAGGGGCAGGCCGGCCTCCAACACACCACCCTCCACGGTGACGTCCCGATGGCAAGATGGCGGCGGAAGAAAAGAAAAAAAGTGGTCGAGGCTAGGCAGGAAGCAAATGAAGAAACCAGCTTCCGGGTCTGGAAAAAAGGTAAGTAAAACACCACATACAGAACCGTTAGCAACATGAAAAAAAAGTCATAATAACATATAGCCACAGAACTAACTAACTGCCAAAAGTAGGTTAAGGCAGTGGAGAACCCCTTTAAAGAGAGTTGTGCCAAATGAGTCTCCAACTAATAAACTAATAGAATCTTTAATAAAAATTCATGGCCCCCCAAATGTGTAGAGGCCACATTTATAATCACACAAACAACAGGTAAGTTTGTGAAGAGTGTTTCCTTGCTAAGTTAGTTCAGTAAAGAACTGACAGATCACAATGGGGTCTAATACATTATCTGTAAACAGTCCTATAAGAAATAGATCATCAGGATAAGTGATCAACTCAAAGGTCAACGCTAAATGGGGTTATATTCTGCTCAGTCTTTGAGGCTCCTTTGTATTAGAAACAAAACACTTTGTCAGAGACTGAGACCCTTAGAAGATCCTTTGATACTCTAGTACAGGAGTACTCAACTATTTTTAGTGAGGGTCCGCTTATTCAGGTCTGACATCTGGTAAAGGTCCGAGCTAAGGCCTGGTTCACACCTAGCGGCCTCAGTGTCATGAAGGAAAGAGCAAATGAGCAACTGAAGTGTGGAGGATGTATGACCTGAATACTGCCACCCACTGTACCCCGGAATATAATACTGCCACCCACTGTACCCCTGAATATAATACTGCCACCCACTGTACCCCGGAATATAATACTGCCACCCACTGTACCCCTGAATATAATACTGCCACACACTGTACCCCTGAATTTAAAACTGTCACACACTGTACCTTCTGAATATAATACTGCCACACACTGTACCCTCTGAATATAATACTGCCACACGTTGTACCCTCTGAATAAAACACTGCCACATACTGGGCCCCTGAATATAATACCACCACACACTGTACCCTCTGAATATAATACTGCCACACACTGTACTCTCTGAATATAATACTGCCACACATTGTACCCTCTGAATATAGTACTGCCACACACTGGGCCCCCTAAACATAATACTGCCACACACTGTACCCTCTGAGTATAATACTGCCACACACTGTAGTCTCTGAAAATACTGTAATACTGCCACCCACTGTACCCTCTGAATATAATACTGCCACACTGTACCCCTGAATATATTACTGCCACACACTGGGCCCCCTAAACATAATACTGCCACACACTGCACGCCCTGAATATAAAATTGCCACACACTGTGCCCCTGAATATATAACTGCCTCACACTGTGCCCCAGGTATATTACTGCCATAGACTGTACACCTGGCATATTACTGCCACACACTGTACCCCTGAATATATAACTGCCACACACTGTGCCCCTGAATATATAACTGCCACACACTGGGCCCCTGGTATATTACTGCCACACACTGTACCCCTGCAATATCATTGTCACACACTATTCCCCTGCAATATTACTGCCACACGCTATGTCCCCAAATACATTTTTGAGAAACACTGTGCCCTGTACCTCTGTGCCCCAAAGAATTATTGATGCCACTGTGCCCCCCCTAATTAATGATGCCACTGTGCCCCCAGAATTAATTATGCCACTATGCCTTCAGAATTAATTATGCCACTGTGCCCCAGAATGATGCTGCTGTGCCTCTAGAGTTAATTATGCCACTATGCCCCCAGAATTAATGATGCCACTGCCCCCCCCCCAGAATAAATTATATTACTGTCCCCCATAATTAGTTATGACACTATGCCCCCAGAATTCATTATGCCACTGTGCCCCCAGGCTTTCCCTGTGCCCCACATGAACTTTGCCACTGTGACTCTCCAGCTGTTGCAAACTACAACTCCCATCATGCACAGACATGATGGGAGTTTTATTGCTAAAACAACTGGAGAGTCACACGAGGGGGAACAGAATTTTTTACCTGAGCTTTGGCTCCCCATCCCAGGTCCTGCCCTGCTGCTCTGGCCTCTTCTAGTCTGGTAAAGACACCACACATTTCTGTAACTGATGGTCTATATATTCAGATAAACATCTGGCAACTATCGGACGACCAGGTGTTTTTTTTTTCGGTCTTTATGTACCTTAGGTAGAAAATAAAAATAAGGTACATTTGGGTTGGGGTTAAATATATATCATGTTTTTCCCTCTTAACCCCTTAAGGACAATGGACGTACTCCTACGCCCCCGTTTCCGAGTCCTTAAGGACCGAGGACGTAGGAGTACGTCCTGTCCATTCCCGGCCCCCCGCTGTTAGCCGGAGGGGAGCCGGTGCCCGATGCCTGCTGAAATCGTTCAGCAGGCATCCCGGCATATCGCCCAGGGGGGTCATTATGTCCCCCCAAGTCGGCGTTGGCCGCAGATCGCTGGACAATTCAGTCCAGCGATCTGCGGCGATTCCGGGTCAATCGGGTCTCCAGTGACCCGGTGACCCGGAATTACTGGCTGATCGGGGCCGTCAGAGACGGCCCCAAACAGCCAGAGCCTGCAAGGGTGAGGTGGCACTGGTGCCACCTCACGATCGCCCTGATTCGTCGGCCGGATTCCCGGCCGACCAGTCAGGGCGCCTGCTGTGGGTGTCACTCCCGCACCCGCTCTGCCCCTCTTCCGGAGGATGTGAGCGGGTGCGGGACGTGCACCCCGAGTGCTGGGGACCCCGATCCCCGCCGTCAATGTTGGGATCGGGGCCCCAGGAGCGACAACGGCGGCGGCGGCGGGACTGACCTGCAGCGTCGATCATCAGCAGCAGGAGGTGAGTGACAGCCTCCTGCTGTTGCTTAGCAACAGCTCCCAGCATGCAAAAAGGGCATGCTGGGAGCTGTAGTTATGCAACAGGAGGAGGCAGACCACCACAACTCCCAGCATTCCCTTATGGGCATGCTGGGACTTATGGTTTTGCAACAGCTGGAGGCACATTCTTTCTATGGAAAAGTGTACCTTCAGCTGTTATGTAACTACAACTCCCAGCTTGCACAAACAGCTAAAGTGCATGCTGGGAGTTGTAGTGGTGCATCTGCTGGTTGCATAACTACAACTCCCAGCATGCCCGTTGGCTGTCGGTGACTGCTGAGAGTTGTAGTTTTGCAACAGCTGAAGGCACACTGAGTTAAGTAGCAAACCAGTGTGTCTCCAGCTGTTGCATAACTACAATCCCCAGCATCCCCAGCCAAAGTAGTATGCCTCCCGCTGTTGCTTAACTACACCACCCAGCATGCCCTTCCGCTGTCCGTACATGCTGGGGGTTGTAGCTTTTGCAACAGCTGAAGGCACACTGGTTGCAAAACACTGAGTTTGTTGCCAAACTCGGTGTTTCACAACCAGTGTGCCTCCAGCTGTTGCAAAACTACAACTCACAGCATGCACTGATAGACCGTACATGCTGGGAGTTGTAGTTTTGCAACAGCTGGATGTCCCCCCCCCCCCCCCCCCAATGTGAATGTACAGGGTACACTCACATGGGCGGAGGATTACAGTAAGTATCCGGCTGCAAGTTTGAGCTGCGGCAAATTTTCTGCTGCAGCTCAAACTGCCAGCGAGAAACTACTGTGAACCCCCCGCCCGTGCGACTGTACCCTAAAAACACTACACTACACTAACACAAAATAAAATAAAAAGTAAAAAACACTACATATACACAAAACCCTACACAGCCCCCCTCCCCAATAAATATGAAAAACGTCTGGTACACCACTGTTTCCAAAATGGAGCCTCAAGCTGTTGCAAAACTACAACTCCAAGCATGCTGGGAGTTGTAGTTTTACAACAGCTGGATGTTCCCCCCCCCCAATGTGAATGTACAGGGTACACTCACATGGGGGGAGGATTACAGTAAGTATCCGGCTGCAAGTTTGAGCTGCGGCAAATTTTCTGCTGCAGCTCAAACTGCCAGCGAGAAACTACTGTGAACCCCCGCCCATGCGACTGTACCCTAAAAACACTACACTACACTACCACAAAATAAAATAAAAAGTAAAAAACACTACATATACACATACCCCTACACAGCCCCCCTCCCCAATAAAAATGAAAAACGTCTGGTACGCCACTGTTTCCAAAACGGAGCCTCCAGCTGTTGCAAAACAACTACTCCCAGTATTACCAGACAGCCACTGACTGTCCAGGCATGCTGGGACTTTTACAACAGCTGGAGGCACCCTGTTTGGGAATCACTGGCATAGAATACCCCTATGTCCACCCCTATGCAAGTCCCTAATTTAGGCCTCAAATGCGCATGGTGCTCTCACTTTGGAGCCCTGTCGTATTTCAAGGCAACAGTTTAGGGTCACATATGGGGTATCGCCGTACTCGGGAGAAATTGTGTTACAAATTTTGGGGGGTATTTTCTGCTATTACCCTTTTTAAAAATGTAAAATTTTTGAGAAACCAAGAATTTTAGGTAAGGTAAGGCCATTTTACACCTTAAGGACCGGAGCGTTTTTTGCAATTCTGACCACTGTCACTTTAAACATTAATAACTCTGGAACTTCCGAGATTGTTTTTTCGTGACATATTCTACTTTAACATAGTGGTAACATTTTATGGTAACTTGCATCCTTTCTTGGTGAAAAATCCCCAAATTTGATGAAAAAAATGAAAATTTAGCATTTTTCTAACTTTGAAGCTCTCTGCTTGTAAGGAAAATGGATATTCAAAATAAAACATTTTTGGGTTCACATATACAATATGTCTACTTTATATTTGCATCATAAAATTAATGAGTTTTTACTTTTGGAAGACACCAGAGGGCTTCAAAGTTCAGCAGCAATTTGGAAATTTTTCACAAAATTTTCAAACTCGCTATTTTTCAAGGACCAGTTCAGGTTTGAAGTGGATTTGAAGGGTCTTCATATTAGAAATACCCCATAAATGACCCCATTATAAAAACTACACCCCCCAAAGTATTCAAAATGACATTCAATAAGTGTATTAACCCTTTAGGTGTTTCACAGGAATAGCAGAAAAGTGAAGGAGAAAATTCACAATCTTCATTTTTTACACTCGCATGTTCTTGTAGACCCAATTTTTGAATTTTTGCAATTGGTAGAAAGGAGAAAATTTTTACTTGTATTTGAAACCCAATTTCTCTCGAGTAAGCACATACCTCATATGTCTATGTTAATTGTTCGGCGGGCGCAGTAGAGGGCTCAGAAGGGAAGGAGCGACAAATGGTTTTTGGGGGGCATGTCACCTTTAGGAAGCCCCTATGGTGCCAGGACAGCAAAAAAAACCCACATGGCATACCATTTTGGAAACTAGACCCCACGGGGAACGTAACAAGTGGTAAAGTGAACCTTAATACCCCACAGGTGATTCACGACTTTTGCATATGTAAAAAAAAAAAAATTATGTTTTACCTAAAATGCTTGGTTTCCCAAAAATGTTACAGTTTTAAAAAGGATAATAGCAGAAAATACCCCCCAAAATTTTAAGCCCAATTTCTCCCGATTCAGAAAACACCCCATATGGGGGTGAAAAGTGCTCTGCTGGCGCACTACAGGTCTCAGAAGAGAAGGAGTCACATTTGGCTTTTTGAAAGCAAATTTTACTCTGGGGGCATGTCGCATTTAGGAAGCCCCTATGGTGCCAGAACCGGAAAAAAAAAACACATGGCATACCATTTTGGAAACCAGACCCCTCGGGGAACGTAAAAAGGGGTAAAGTGAACCTTAATACCCTACAGGTGTTTCACGACTTTTGCATATGTAAAAAGAAAAAAAATTTTTTTTTACCTAAAATGCTTGGTTTCCCAAAATTTTTACATTTATAAAAAGGGTAATAGCAGAAAATACCCCCCAAAATATGAAGCCCAATTTCTCCCGATTCAGAAAACACCCCATATGGGGGTGAAAAGTGCTCTGCTGGCGCACTACAGGTCTCAGAAGAGAAGGAGTCACATTTGGCTTTTTGAAAGCAAATTTTGCTCTGGGGGCATGCCGCATTTAGGAAGCCCCTATGGTGCCAGAACCGCAAAAAAAAAAACACATGGCATACCATTTTGGAAACTAGACCCCTCGCGGAACGTAAAAAGGGGTAAAGTGAACCTTAATACCCCACAGGTGTTTCACGACTTTTGCATATGTAAAAAAAATATAATTTTTTTACCTAAAATGCTTGGTTTTCCAAAAATTTTACATTTTTAAAAAGGGTAATAGCAGAAAATACCCCCCAAAATTTGTAACACAATTTCTCCCGAGTACGGCAATACCCCATATGTGGCCCTAAACTGTTGCCTTGAAATACGACAGGGCTCTAAAGTGAGAGCGCCATGCTCATTTTAGGCCTAAATTAGGGACTTGCATAGGGGTAGACATAGGGGTATTCTACGCCAGTGATTCCCAAACAGGGTGCCTCCAGCTGTTGTAAAAGTCCCAGCATACCTGGACAGTCAGTGGCTGTCTGGTAATACTGGGAGTAGTTGTTTTGCAACAGCTGGAGGCTCCGTTTTGGAAACAGTGGTGTACCAGACATTTTTCATTTTTATTGGGGAGGGGGGCTGTGTAGGGGAATGTGTATATGTAGTGTTTTTTACTTTTTATTTTATTTTGTGTTAGTGTAGTGTAGTGTTTTTAGGGTACAGTCGCACGGGCGGGGGGTTCACAGTAATTTCTCGCTGACAGTTTGAGCTGCAGCAGAAAATTTGCCGCAGCTCAAACTTGCAGCCGGATACTTACTGTAATCCTCCGCCCATGTGAGTGTACCCTGTACATTCACATTGGGGGGGGGGGGAACATCCAGCTGTTGCAAAACTACAACACCCAGCATGTACGGTCTATCAGTGCATGCTGGGAGTTGTAGTTTTGCAACAGCTGGAGGCACACTGGTTGTGAAACACAGAGTTTGGCAACAAACTCAGTGTTTTGCAACCAGTGTGCCTTCAGCTGTTGCAAAAGCTACAACCCCCAGCATGTACGGACAGCGGAAGGGCATGCTGGGTGTTGTAGTTATGCAACAGCGGGAGGCATACTACTTTGGCTGGGGATGCTGGGGATTGTAGTTATGTAACAGCTGGAGACACACTGGTTTGCTACTTAACTCAGTGTGCCTTCAGCTGTTGCAAAACTACAACTCTCAGCAGTCACCGACAGCCAACGGGCATGCTGGGAGTTGTAGTTATGCAACCAGCAGATGCACTACTACAACTCCCAGCATGCACTTTAGCTGTTTGTGCAAGCTGGGAGTTGTAGTTACACAACAGCTGAAGGTACACTTTTCCATAGAAAGAATGTGCCTCCAGCTGTTGCAAAACCATAAGTCCCAGCATGCCCATAAGGGAATGCTGGGAGTTGTGGTGGTCTGCCTCCTCCTGTTGCATAACTACAGCTCCCAGCATGCCCTTTTTGCATGCTGGGAGCTGTTGCTAAGCAACAGCAGGAGGCTGTCACTCACCTCCTACTGCTGCTGATCGACGCTGCAGGTCAGTCCCGCCGCCGCCGCCGTCGTCGCTCCTGGGGCCCCAATCCCAACATTAACGCCGGGGATCGGGGTCCCCAGCACCCGGGGTCGTCTTCCCGCACCCGCTCACGTCCTCCGGAAGAGGGGCGGAGCGGGTGCGGGAGTGACACCCGCAGCAGGCGCCCTGATTGGTCGGCCGGGAATCCGGCCGACAAATCAGGGCGATCGTGAGGTGGCACAAGTGCCACCTTACCCCTGTAGGCTCTGGCTGTTCGGGGCCGTCTCTGACGGCCCCGATCAGCCAGTAATTCCGGGTCACCGAGTCACTGGAGATCCGATTGACCCGGAATCGCCACAGATCGCTGGACTGAATTGTCCAGCGATCTGCGGCCATCGCCGACATGGGGGGGCATAATGACCCCCCTGGGCGATATGCCGCGATGCCTGCTGAACGATTTCAGCAGGCATCGGGCACCGGCTCCCCTCCGGCTAGCGGCGGAGGGCCGGGAATGGACAGGACGTACTCCTACGTCCTCGGTCCTTAAGGACTCGGAAACGGGGGCGTAGGAGTACGTCCATTGTCCTTAAGGGGTTAAAGGGGTACTACGCACCAAGACATCTTATCCCCTCTTTAAAGGACCCCCGTGATCTCGGTTGCGGCCCCCTGTTGTCATCACTGCACAGAGAAAACTTACTCTGTGCATAATGACGGGTGATACAGGGGCCAGCACATCGGCATAGCCATTGACTGTCCTGGCATGCTGGGAGTTTTGCTACAGCTGGAGACACCCTATTTGGGAAGCACTCCCCTAGGGTAATTTGGTGTTGGATGCAAATCTCTAATTTAGGCCTCAAATGCACATTTCACTTTGGAGCCCTGTCATATTTCAAGGCAACAGTTTTGGGTTACAATTTTTTTTCTCTTCTTTTACCCCTTAAGAAAAGGTAAATTTTGGGTCTACACCAGCATGTTAGTGTAAACAGAGTGTACCATATACATTTGAGGCCTAAATTGGTGATTTGCACAGGGGTGGCTGGTAGTTACAGCAGTTCTGACATAAACATAAAAAACACCCATATGTGACCCCCATTTAGAAAACTACACCCCTCACGTAAAGTAACAAGGGGTATAGTGAGCCTTAACATCCCACAGGTGTTTGACAAATTTTAGTTAAAGTTGAAGGTGAAAATAAAAAAATGCATATTTTTTTTCCCTAAAATGCTATTGTTACCCCAATTTTATAATTTTCACAAGGGGAAATAGGAGAAAAAGCCCCGCAAAATTTGTAACCCCAATTCTTCTGAGTCAGAAAAAACCCCACATGTGGATGTAAAGTGCTCTGTGGGTGAACTACAGGGCTCAGAAGAGAAGGAGCACCATTGGGCTTTTGGAGAGAGAATCTGGCTGAAATTGAAGGCCATGTGCGTTTAGGCCTCCATGGTGCCAGAACAGTGAACCCCCCCCCCCCCACATGTGACCCCATCATGGAAACTACACCCCTAATAAGAAGTGCAGTGAGCATTTACATCTCACAGGTTTTTGATAGATTTTTTTGAGCAGTGGTCTGTCAAAATGAAAAATGAAAATTTTTCATTTGCACAGCCCACTGTTCCAAAGATCTGTCAAATGCCAGTGGGGTTTAACCCCTTAAGGAACCAGCCCATTTTCACCTTAAGGACCCAGCCATTTTTGCACATCTTACCACTATCATTTTAAGCATTAATAACTCTGGGATGCTTTTACTTTTCATACTGATTCCGAGATTGTTTTTTCGTGACATATTCTACTTCATGTTAGTGGTAAATTTTTGTCGAGGCTTGCATCATTTCTTGGTGAAAAATTCCAAAATTTGATGAAAAAATTGAAAATGTAGCATTTTTCTAACTTTGAAGCTCTCTGCTTGTAACAAAAACAGACATTCCAACTAAATTATATATTGATTCACAGATACAATATGTCTACTTTATATTTTCATCATAAAGTTGACAGGTTTTTACTTTTGCTTGATATGCAAAAAAATTGGAAACACAAAAGGGGAAGCGCAACAATGTGCCGTAAATGTATTCAGATAAAAAGAAAAAAGAATATGTGAAAGAAACTTGCTCACCTTCTGGTGTTGTGCAGTGAGCACAACACCATATCGCGCTTGTATCCCGTTTCAAAGGGAATAGTGAGATCAGGGGGTGCAGCTCACACCCTGGCGTCCTGGGATTCCTGGACGTCTGGAGGATGCAAGTGATGAAGATCCACGGGGCTCCGGTTCACGTGGTAAAAAAGGTGTGTTAGAGCGCTCACTCCTGTGGATTAGCTTGACTGTATCGTAGCAGTGTAGAGGTAGCCGGACACGGTTAAGTTTAAGAGATAATAACCGGATTTTATTAGGGTAGATCACAGATAACGCGTTTCGAGGGGTGGGACCCCCTCTTCGTCAGATCCAATGATGTGGCAGATGTGGGAGGCCACTGATTTATGCAAAAAAAGCCTGCGAAATTTACATATATTCATCTGTGCAATACAGTTTGCACGGTGCTGAGGGTATCTCAAATCCAAAGCAAACATAAATTTAAAACAAATTACATTTAACCCCTTAAGGAACAGGCCATTTCACACCTTAGGACCAGAGCGTTTTTTGCACATCTGACCACTGTCACTTTAAACATTAATAACTCTGGAATGCTTTTAGTTATCATTCTGATTCCGAGATTGTTTTTTTCGTGACATATTCTACTTTTAACATAGTGGTAAAATTTTATGGTAACTTGCATCCTTTCTTGGTGAAAAATCCCAAAATTTGATGAAAAATTTGAAAATTTTGCATTTTTCTAACTTTGAAGCTCTCTGCTTGTAAGGAAAATGGATATTTCAAATAAAAAAAATGTTGATTCACATATACAATATGTCTACTTTATGTTTGCATCATAAAATTGAGGTGTTTTTACTTTTGGAAGACACCAGAGGGCTTCAAAGTTCAGCAGCAGTTTTCCAATTTTTCACAAAATTTTCAAACTCACTATTTTTCAGGGACCAGTTCAGGTTTGAAGTGGATTTGAAGGGTCTTCATATTAGAAAATACCCCACAAATGACCCCATTATAAAAACTGCACCCCCCAAAGTATTCAAAATGACATTCAGTCAGCGTTTTAATCCTTTAGGTGTTTCACAGGAATAGCAGCAAAGTGAAGGAGAAAATTTACAATCTTCATTTTTTACACTCGCATGTTCTTGTTAACCCAATTTTTTAATTTTTACAAGGGGTAAAAGGAGAAAATGTATACTTATTTTTGTAGCCCAATTTCTCTCGAGTAAGCACATACCTCATATGTCTATGTAAAGTGTTCGGTGGGCGCAGTAGAGGGCTCAGAAGGGAAGGAGCGACAAGGGGATTTTGGAGAGTACGTTTTTCTGAAATGGTTTTTGGGGGGCATGTTGCATTTAGGAAGCCATAGGGGCTTCCTAAATGCAACATGCCCCCCAAAAACCATTTCAGAAAAACTAAATTTTGCCCCTATGGTGCCAAAACAGCAAAAAAAAAACACATGCCATACCATTTTGGAAACTAGACCCCTTGAGAAACATAACAAGGAATTAAGTGAGCCTTAATACCCCACAGGTGTTTCACGACTTTTGCATATGTAAAAAAATTTTTTTTTTTCACTAAAATGTGTGTTTCCCCCCAAATTTCACATTTTTGTAAGGGTTAATAGCAGAAAAGACCACCCAACATTTGTAACCCCATCTCTTCTGAGTATGGAGGTACACCATAAGTTGACCTGAAGTGCACTACGGGCGAACTACAATGCTCAGAAGAGAAGGAGTCATATTTGGCTTTTTGAGAGCAAATTTTGCTCGGGGGGCATGTCGCAATTAGGACGCCCCTATGGTGCCAGAACAGCAAAAAAGAAACACATGCCATACCATTTTGGAAACTAGACCTCTTGAGGAACGTAACAAGGAATAAAGCGAGCCTTAATACCCCACAGGGGTTTCACGACTTTTGCATATGTAAAAAAAAATAAAAAAAATTTCACTAAAATGTGTGTTTCCCCCCAAATTTCACATTTTTGCAAGGGTTAATATCAGAAAAGACCCCCCAAAATTTGTAACCCCATCTCTTCTGAGTGTGGAAATACCCCATGTCTGGACGTCAAGTGCTCTGCTGGCGCACTACAGAGCGCCATTGAGCCTTTGGGAAAAAAATTGTTTGGAATGGAAGTTGTTACGCTGGTCCCTGCTCCTCCCCGGAGCGCTCGCGGCGTTCGTCTCTGTGCTGCACTCTGTGCTGCACTGGTGTCACCGGCGGGGATGCGATCCGCGTAGCGGGACGCGCCCGCCCGCGGGTCGCATTCCAATCTCCTCAACTGCTCCATCCTCTGGCTGTTCAGTCCTGACGCGCGCGGCCCCACTCTCTAGGGCGCTCGCGCGCCGGCTCTCTGAAATTTAAAGGGCCAGTGCACCATTAATTGGTGGCTGGCCCAATCAGTACCTGCACCTGTGCTATGTATATATAAACCCACTTCCCCTACCTGTCCTTGCCGGATCTTGTTGCCTTGTGCCCTGTGAAAGCGTTTAGTGTGTTCCCAGGCCTGTGTAACCAGACCTTCTGCTGTTGCCCCTGACTACGACTCTTGCTGCCTACCCTGACCTTCTGCTACGTCCGACCTTGCTCTTGCCTTGTCCCTGTGTACCGCGCCTGTCTCAGCTGTCAGCTGGGGTTGAGTCGCTATCGGCTAGAATCACCTGGGGGTTACCTGCCGCTGCAAGTCCATCTCGCTTTGCGGCGGGCTCTGGTGAAAACCAGTAACCCCTTAGACTCCGTTGCCCTGGTACGGCCCACGCCATCACCCCACTGACACAGAGGATCCACCACCAGTCTCCTCGCTGCATACCAGTCCGGATCCTGACAGTAGATCCGGCCATGGATCCCGCTGAGGTCCCGCTGCTTAGTGTCGCTGACCTAACCACGGTGGTCGCCCAGCAATCCCAACAGATCGCGCAACAAGGACAGCAGCTGACTCAACTGACTGTCATGCTGCAACAGCTTCTGCCGCAACTTCAGCAATCATCTCCTCCGCCAGCTCCTGCATCTCCTCCGCAGCGAGTGGCTGCTCCCAGCTTCCGCCTGTCTCTCCCGGACAAGTTTGATGGGGACTCTAAACAGTGCCGTGGATTCCTGTCCCAGTGTTCCCTAAACTTGGAGATGATGTCGGACCAATTCCCCACTGAACGGTCTAAGGTGGCTTTCGTGGTCAGTCTCCTGTCTGGAAAGGCCTTGTCATGGGCCACACCGCTCTGGGACCGCAATGATACTGCCACTGCTACAATCCAGTCCTTCTTCTCAGAAGTACGTAGTGTCTTTGAGGAGCCAGCCCGGGCCTCCTCAGCCGAGACTGCTTTGCTGAACCTCGTCCAAGGGAGTTCTTCCGTAGGCTAATACGCCATCCAGTTTCGTACCCTCGCCTCAGAGCTATCCTGGAACAATGAGGCCCTCTGCGCGACCTTCAAGAAAGGCTTATCCAGTAACATCAAAGATGTCCTGGCCGCACGAGAAATTCCTGCAAATTTGTCTGAACTTATCCATTTGGCCACCCGCATCGACATGCGTTTCTCTAAAAGACGCCAGGAACTTCGACAGGAAAAGGATCTTGATCGCACCAGGCGATTTCTCTCCCCGGCTCCTCTCTTCCAAAGTCCTTTGCAGTCTGTTCCTGTGCCTTCCGCCGAGGAGGCTATGCAAGTGGATCGTCCCGCCTGATCTTGCAAGAGAGGACTCGCCGCCATAACGAGAATCTGTGCCTGTACTGTGCTAGTACCGAACACTTCCTAAAAGACTGTCCTATCCGCCCTCCGCGTCAGGAGAAACGCACTCCATTACCTCACAAAGGTGAGACGACTCTTGGTGTGAATTCTGCTTCTCCACGTCTGACTTTGTCTGTGCGGATTTCTCCTTCCGCCAATTCCTCCTTCTCAGCTGTGGCCTTCTTGGACTCTGGTTCTGCAGGAAATTTTATTTTGGCCTCTTTTGTTAATAGGTTCAGCATCCTGTCTCGTCGAACCGCTCTATATTTCTTCTGTCAACGGAGAAAAGTTGGACTGCACTGTGCGCTACCGCACAGAACCCCTGCCTATGAGCATTGGACTGCATCATGAAAAAATTTAATTTTTGGTTCTGCCCAACTGCACCTCTGAAGTTCTTCTTGGCCTGCCGTGGCTCCAACGTCATGATCCTACCCTTGACTGGACCACCGGGGAGATCAAAAGTTGGGGTCCTTCTTGTCTCAAACGATGCCTCAAATCTGCTTCCACTTCAAACCCCTGTGGCTCCACCTATACCGGGCCTTCCCAAGGCCTACCAGGACTTTTCTGATGTTTTCTGCAAAAAGCAAGCAGAGATCTTACCACCTCATAGGACTTATGATTGTCCCATTGACCTCCTTCCTGATACCACTCCGCCCCGGGGCAGGATCTACCCTCTGTCTGCCCCAGAGACTCAAGCCATGTCTGAGTATATCCAAGAGAATCTAAAGAGAGGTTTTATTCGGAAGTCCTCATCCCCTGCTGGAGCAGGGTTCTTCTTTGTCTCTAAAAAGGATGGATCCTTACGACCATGCATTGATTACCGCGGTTTAAATAAAATTACCATCAAAAACCGCTATCCCCTGCCTTTGATCTCTGAACTCTTTGACCGTCTTCGCGGAGCAAATATATTCACTAAATTGGACTTAAGGGGCGCATATAATCTTATTCGCATCAGGAAAGGTGATGAGTGGAAAACCGCATTCAATACTAGAGATGGACATTTCAAAAATCTATTTATGCCCTTTGGACTCTGCAACGCCCCTGCAGTCTTCCAGGACTTTGTTAATGAGATATTTTGGGACTTATTATATACCCGTGTTGTGGTTTACCTGGACAAAATCTTGATTTTTTCCTCTAACTTGGAGGAACACCGTCGTCATGTCCGTCTAGTGCTCCAAAGACTTCGTGAAAACCACCTGTATGCTAAAATTGAAAAATGTATCTTTGAATGCAACAGTCTTACTTTCCTAGGTTACCTAGTCTCTGGCCAAGGGCTTCAAATGGATCCAGATAAACTGTCAGCGGTTTTGGATTGGCCACGCCCTTCTGGACTCCGCGCTATCCAACGCTTCCTAGGATTTGCCAACTATTACCGACAGTTTATTCCCCACTTCTCCACCATTGTGGCCCCTATTGTGGCCCTGACCAGGAAGAATGCTAATCCTAAATCATGGCCTCCTCAAACAGATGAGGCCTTCAATCGTCTCAAAACTGCCTTCGCTTCTGCACCAGTGCTGTCCAGACCTGATCCATTAAAACCTTTCTTCCTGGAAGTTGACGCTTCCTCAGTCGGAGCCGGAGCCATACTTCTTCAAAAAAAACTCTACCGGACGTAACATTACTTGTGGTTTTTTCTCTAAAACGTTCTCTCCAGCAGAAAAGAATTACTCCATTGGAGATCGTGAACTTCTGGCCATCAAGTTAGCACTCGAGGAGTGGAGGCATCTATTGGAGGGTTCCAAACACCCCATTGTCATTTACACTGACCACAAGAATCTCTCGTACCTCCAGTCTGCTCAGCGTCTGAATCCTCGCCAGGCTAGATGGTCGTTGTTTTTTGCCCGCTTTAACTTTGAGATACACTTCCGTCCCGCAGACAAAAATGTCAGAGCTGACGCCCTTTCTTGTTCCTCTGATGCCACCGAATCTGAAGCCCCTCTGCAGCATATCGTACCGCCTGAGTGCCTGGTCTCCTCTGCTCCAGCCTCACTGGGACAAACCCCCCCAGAAAAGACTTTTGTTCCTCCACGCCTTCGCCTCAAGATCCTCAAATCGGGACATTCCTCTCACCTAGCTGGCCATGCTGGCATTAAAAAGTCCATCCAGCTCATTTCCCGTTTGTATTGGTGGCCTACTCTAGAGGGTGACGTTACTGATTTCGTTCGGGCCTGTACTATTTGTGCCCGGGATAAAACCCCTCGCCAGAAGCCTGCTGGACTCCTCCTTCCTTTTCCCGTCCCTGAGCAACCATGGTCCCAAATTGCCATGGATTTCATTACTGATCTGCCCGTATCCCATGGCAACGCGATAATCTGAGTGGTCGTTGATCGTTTTTCCAAAATGGCACACTTCATTTCGCTTCCAGGTCTTCCTTCTGCGCCACAGTTGGAGAAGCAATTTTTTCGGATATAGGCGTTCAATTTGTGTTGAAATTTTGGAGAGCTCTCTGTAACCAATTAAAAATCAAATTAAATTTCTCGTCCTCCTATCACCCCCTCCTCCTATCACCCCCAATCCAATGGACAAGTAGAGAGAGTAAACCAGATTCTTGGTGACTACTTGCGACATTTTGTCTCCTCCCGCCAAGACGATTGGGTCGACCTTCTGCCCTGGGCTGAATTCTCGTACAATTTCAAAAATTCGGAATCCTCTGCCAAATCCCCATTCTTTGTGGTGTACGGCCATCACCCTCTGCCCCCCCTCCCCATTCCCACTTCTTCTGGCCTTCTACTGTAGATGAAGTAACCCAGGATTTCTCTGTTATCTGGAAGGAGACTCAAAAGTCGCTCCTACTGGCCTCGTCTCGTATGAAGAGACATGCAGATAAGAAGAGAAGAACTCCTCCTGTCTTCGCTCCTGGGGACAAAGTGTGGCTCTCTGCCAAATATATCCAGTTTCGTGTTCCTAGCTACAAGCACGTTACCTTGGACCATTTAAAGTCAAGAGTCAAATCAATTGTCTCCTACAAACTGCTTCTTCCTCCTTCTCTTCGTATTCCTAACTCCTTTCATATTTCCCTTCTCAAACCTCTCGTTCTTAACCGCTTCTCCCCCAAGGTAACCGCTCCTGCTCCTGTCTCTGGCTCCTCTGATGTCTTCACGGTAAAAGAAATCCTGGCCTCCAAGGTAGTCGGAGGTAAAAAAAAAATTCTCGTTGACTGGGAGAATTGTGGCCCCGAAGAGAGGTCTTGGGAGCCCGAGGACAATATCCTCGACAAGGAACTCATCCATAGGTTCCTGGGCTCCAAAAAGAGGGGGAGACCAAAGGGGGGTACTGTTACGCCGAGCGCTCCGGGTCCCTGCTCCTCCCTGGAGCGCTCGCGGTGTTCGTCTCTGTGCAGCGCCCCGGTCAGACCTGCTGACCGGGAGCGCTGCACTGGTGTCACCGGCGGGGATGCGATCCGCGTAGCGGGACGCGCCCGCCTGCGGGTCGCATCCCAATCTCCTCACCTGCCCCGTCCTCTGGCTGTTCAGTCCCGGCGCGCGTCCCCGCTCTCTAGGGCGTGCGCGCGCTGGCTCTCTGAAATTTAAAGGGCCAGTGCACCATTAATTGGTGCCTGGCCCAATCAGTACCTGCACCTGTGCTATGTATATATAAACCCCCTTCACCTTCCTGTCCTTGCCGGATCTTGTTGCCTTGTGCCCTGTGAAAGCGTTTAGTGTGTTCCCAAGCCTGTGTAACCAGACCTTCTGCTGTTGCCCCTGACTACGACTCTTGCTGCCTGCCCTGACCTTCTGCTACGTCCGACCTTGCTCTTGCCTTGTCCCTGTGTACCGCGCCTGTCTCAGCTGTCAGTTGGGGTTGAGTCGCTATCGGGTGGAACGACCTGGGGGATACATGCCGCTGCAAGTCCATCCCACTTTGTGGCGGGCTCTGGTGAAAACCAGTAACCCCTTAGACTCCGTTCCCCTGGTACGGCCCATTCCATCACCCCACTGACACAGAGGATCCACCACCAGTGTCCTCGCTGCATACCAGTCCGGATCCTGACAGAAGTCAGGGGCCATGTGCGTTTACAAAGCCCCCCGTGGTGCCTGAACAGTGGACCCCCCACATGTGACCCTATTTTGGAAACTACACCCCTCACAGAATTTAATAAGGGGTTCAGTGAGTATTTACACCCCACTGGCGTTTGACAGATCTTTGGAACAGTGGGCTGTGCAAATGAAAAATAAACTTTTTCATTTTCATGGACCACTGTTCCAAAAATCTGTCAGACACCTGTGGGGCGTAAATGCTCACTGTACCCCTTATTACATTACGTGAGGGGTGTTGTTTCCAAAATGGGATCACATGTGGGTATTTATTTTTTTGGGTTTATGTCAGAACCGCTGTAAAATCAGCCACCCCTGTGCAAAGCACCAATTTAGGCCTCAAATGTACATTGTGCGCTCTCACTCCTGAGCCTTGTTGTGTGCCCGCAGAGCATTTTACGCCCACATATGGGGTATTTCTGTACTCAGGAGATATTGCGTTACAAATTTTGGGGGTCTTTTTTTCCTTTTAACGCTTGTGAAAATAAAAAGTAAAGGGCAACACCAGCATGTTAGTGTAAAATGTTTTATTTTTTTACACTAACAAGCTGGTGTAGCCCCAACTTTTCCTTTTCATAAGGGGTAAAAGGAGAAAAAGCCCTCCAAAATTTGTTGTGCAATTTCTCCCGAGTACGGAGATACCCCATATGTGGCCCTAAACTGTTTCCTTGAAATACGACAGGGCTCCGAAGTGAGAGAGCTCCATGCGCATTTGAGGACTAAATTAGGGATTGCATAGGGGTGGACATAGGGGTATTCTACGCCAGTGATTCCCAAACAGGGTGCCTCCAGTTGTTGCTAAATTCCCAGCATGCCTGGACAGTCAGTGGCTGTCCGGAAATGCTGGGAGTTGTTGTTTTGCAACAGCTAGAGGCTCCGTTTTGGAAACACTGCCATACAATACGTTTTTCATTTTTATTGGGGGGGGGACAGTGTAAGTGGTGTATATGTAGTGTTTTATTATGTGTAAGTGTAGTGTTTTTTAGGGTACATTCGCACTGACGTGTTACGGTGAGTTTCTCGCTGGGAGTTTGAGCTGCGGCGAAAAATTTGCCGCAGCCCAAACTTGAAGCAGGAAACTTACTGTAGACCTGCCTGTGTGAATGTACCCTGTACGTTCACATGGGGGGGGGGCAAACCTCCAGCTGTTTCAAAACTACAACTCCCAGCATGTACTGACAGACCGTGCATGCTGGGAGTTGTACTTTTGCAACAGCTGGAGACACACTGGTTGGACAACCTTCAGTTAGGTTCTGTTACCTAACTCAGTATTTTCTAACCAGTGTGCCTCCAGCTGTTGCAAAACTACAAGTCCCAGCATGTACTGATCGCCGAAGGGCATGCTAGGAGATGTAGTTATGCAATAGCTGGAGGTACGCAACTACAACTCCCAGCATGCCGAGACAGCTGATTGCTGTTTGGACATGCTGGGATTTGCAGTTTTGCAACATCTGGAGGGCTACAGTTTTAGAGAACACTGCAAAGTGATCTCCAAACTGTGGTCCTCCAGCTGTTGCAAAACTACAGTTGCAAGCATGCCCTGACAGCAAACAGTTGTATGGGCATGCTAGGAGTTGTAGTTTTGCAAGATCTGGAGGGCTACAGTTAGAGACCACTGTATAATGGTCTCAAACTGTACCCTCCAGATGTTGCTAGGCAACTCACCGGCTTCCGTCGGATCCAGCCGCACGTCATCGCCGCCCGCCGATCTCCGTCGCCCGCAGCCTCCGTCGCCCGCCCGGATCGGTAAGTGGATTTTCGGCGCCGGTCCCCGTCGTTTCCCCGTCCTGCCCCACCTATTGTGGTAGGGCAGGACGGGGATCGGAGCCGGATCGGATCGGAGCCGGATGTCTACTGATTTCAATTAGCAGACATCCCGGCAGTGTGCCGGAGGAGGTTCGGAGGACCTCCTATACCGGCGATCGCTGCAGGATGCCGGTAACTACTTACCGGCGTTCTGCAGTGGTTCCGGGTCATCAGAGTCACGTGTGACCCTGTGAGCCGGATATAGATGGTGACTGGTGGTGTAGTATACACCACCAATCACCATCCATGCTGTACTGGGGACTGGCATTGTGGCCACCCCCCTCAGTACAGTTGTGATTGGGTGGCCAAAGTGGCCACACCAATCACAATGTAATGGGAGGGGATGGTGGGGGCTAGGAGCACGTTGCTCCGTTCTGCCCGCCATTCCACTCAGATCTGGCGAGCAGGACGGAGCCCCGTGCTGCCACCATCCCCTCAGTGTGAAAAATGTGCCCCTTGCCCCCTTTCTGTGGCCCCTTGGCACAGAAATCCCCAGGGATAGCTTTAGATTTAGGTAGGGACAGGCTAGGGTTAAAAAAAAGATGTATATATATATTTTATTTCAGCGTACCTCAGTGGGTGTCCGTGGGTCCGTAGCACCTTTATCTGCGTGACCCCGGCCCTGCTGGGTCGCTGCGGTCTGCCGCCAGCCTTTTTTTTTTGACGCAGATCTTTTTTTTTTTTCCCTAAGCGTGTGTGCGGACCCTCTTAGTTATAAAAGAGCGGTCCGCCACCGTTTGTTAAAGCCCACCCGCTGCTGATCAGTCCCGTAGTACTGATCAGCGTTTTTTTTTTGGTGGCGGCACTTTTTTTCGCGTTTTCTAGCCCTATTTTGCACCCATAGGCGGTCCGTGCCACCAGTAGAAGGTGTGTACTGTGTGGCCGGACCTTACCTGTGTGTGCGGCGTGCCTCACCGCTGTCAGTGATTTATCACTGATCAGCGTTTTTTTTTATTGGTACAGGCACTTTTTTCGGTTAACGCATATTATTTTTTTTTTGCACCCATAGGCGGTCCGTGCCACCAGTAGCAGGCGTGTACTGTGTGGACGGACCGTACCTGTGTGTGCAACCTGTCCCACCGCTGTCAGTGATTTATCACTGATCAGCGTTTTTTTTTGGGTTCAGGCGGGTACATTTTTTCGGGGTTAAGCGTTTTTTTAATTTTATTTTTGGGTTTTTTGTGTGGGGTTCTGTGTACAAGCCACCAGCCACTGTTTTGGGCTGAGTGGCCAGACCCCCCACTGACTTCTGCGCCCCATGCCGCCACAAGCGCTAATCAGTGCGCACACCACTGATTGGATTAACGCTTTTTTTTGGCGCAGGGCTTTTTTGCGCTAGAAGTCCCTTTTTTGTTTTTAAAAAAAATCCCCTTTTTATTTTTTTTCTGTTAGGGTGGGTTAGTTTAGTTAGGTTAGGTTAGGGAGGGTTAGGCCGGGTTAGGGAGGTAGTCTCGCACCACACCACACACAGCACATACACCAATAAAGTTTCCCCCCCACCCCCCCACACACACATACCCGTATCCCCATTAGAGAAGGGAAATGGTCCGCAGAGCGTTTTCGGCGGAGGATGCATATGCCATAATTGCCTCCGACACCGAGAGCGGCTCAGAGGACGATGAAGACCCCACCTTCCTTATTTCATCGTCCTCCTTATCATCTAGTTCTGATGATGAGCCACCAAGGTGGCGGAGACACTGCCGTGCGGCGCCGCAAACCTCCTCTGCCCTTGACCCTGTGCCCCATGCTAGTATGAGTCCCCCTGGCGCTCATACTAGTGAAGCCCCCCTGCCAAGGTCACTGGTACCTCGTACAGGAGAACTTGTCTGGGCTGAGCCAGCGGACCACGAGCCCGTGATTCCTGAGTTTGTTAGCGACTCAGAAATCAAAATTAACATTGCCGGGTTCACTGAAAAGGACTTTTTCGGAAATTTTTTCAGTGACGACTTTGTTAATCTAATGGTTACACAGATGAATCTGTACGCCCAACAGTTCGTTGCCGCTAACCCGGGCTCACTTTTAGCTAGACCCGGTGGCTGGACTCCAGTCGATGCAGCCGAAATGAGGACCTTTTGGGGCCTTGCGCTGCATATGGGTCTAGTTAAAAAACCCAGTGTCAGGCAATATTGGAGTGGGGACATCCTGTACCAGACCCCGCTCTACAATATGGACATGACACGTCCCCGGTTCGAGGCCATTCGGAGATGTTTGCATTATGCTGATAATGCAGCATGTCCCCCCCGAACTGATCCCGCATATGACCGCCTGTATAAAATCAGGCCGGTCATCAATCACTTCGGGGACAGATTTTGGGAGGCCTATGTCCCTGGAAGGGAGGTCGCTATTGATGAGTCTCTCATCAGCTTTAAGGGGAGACTCAGCTTCCGGCAATACATCCCGACCAAGCGAGCGCGGTATGGCGTGAAGATGTATAAACTTTGCCAGAGTACCTTCTGGGTACACTTGCAAGTTTATGGTGTATGGGGGACGAGATTCCCGCATTGAACCCCCAGATTGTTCCCCCACTCTGGGTGTTAGCGGGAAAATCGTTTGGGGCCTTTTGCACCCATTGCTAGATAAAGGTTATCACCTTTACGTGGTGTGAGATGTGTCAGGGATCGCCCTTTGCTGAGGGAAAGGGACACGTGTCTGTCTTTATCCAAATCAGGCAAACAGCAGCAAGTTCATGCAATCTGACTCTTGGTCAGGTTTATTAGAAAGGTTGCAAGCCAAATAAAAATAACAATACAGGAACAAAAGAAAAACCTTGCCTGTCCGGCACTAACTATACAAGTGATGACCCTCACTACCAGCTGGAGAGCTTCTCTCTGCCAGCTAACAAAAATACTTTCAGCAACCTTTACTCACATGAGTCTCTCCACAGACAGGCGTTCTGTGTCCTCAGCCAGAGAGAGAGATCTGACCTCCTGGCTTCTTTTATATCCACCCTCTCATTCACCTTAATCAATCACCTGGCAGGTGAGAGGCTCTGGAGTTACCTCACATAGGAAAGGAACCTGCGAGAAATATACCTGCCTTCCACAACCAATCCTGCATGAGTGTCACAGTGGATAACTTTTATACTAGTATCCCTCTCTTCACATCCCTCGCCGCCAGATCCACGGTGGCTTGTGGGACAGTCCGGAAGAATCAAAGAGGCCTTCCTTCCTATCCCCTGCAGACTCCTATCCCCCGGGGTGAGTCCCGTGCCTTTTCCCATGAGAACCTGTTGTTGGTCCAGTATAAGGACAAGAGGGATGTCCTTAAGCTCACCACAATTCATGGGAATGGCAGCACCCGTGTCCCTGTGCGAGGTACCGTGGGACCGGTCCTCAAGCCCAATTGTATTCTGGACTACAATCGGTATATGGGGGGAGTTGATCTTTCTGATCAAGTACTCAAGCCATATAATGCCATGCGGAAAACAAAGGTATGGTACAAAAAAGTTGCGGTCTACATGGTACAGGTTGACATGTACAATGCTTTTGTACTGTACAAGTACGCTGGCAACACAGGGACATACCTGCAGTTCCAAGAGGAAGTTCTAAAGGCCCTCATCTTTGGTGACCGCCAAAGAGCGGGTCAGAGCACCTCTGGAACTTCAGGTCCCCGGATCGTCCCCGGCCAACACTTTCCAGGTGTGATCCCCCACACTGGAAAGAAGGGACAATCTCAGAAGAAATGCAGAGTGTGTCGCAAGAGGGGGATTCGGAAGGACACCACCACTCAATGCGACACTTGCCCCGATCATCCGGGCCTCTGCATAGGCTGCTTCAGGGAGTATTACACTTCCATGGAGTACTACATTTTCCATCCTTTGCCCTAATTTTCATTCCCCAAAAATTCGACTCCAATGTACCAGTCCAGAGTACATTTGGGGAAATTTATCAAAACCTGTGCAGAGGAAGAGTGGTGCAGTTGCCCATAGCAACCAATCAGGTTGCTTCTTTCATTTTCCACAGGCCTCTTTAGAGGCCTGTGGAAAATGAAAGAAGCAATCTGATTGGTTGCTATGGGCAACTGCACCACTCTTCCTCTGCACAGGTTTTGATAAATCTCCCCCATTGTCTTCCAAATTTTATACCAAACCCCCCCCCCCAAAAAAGAAAAAAAAACTTTTTCCCAATATCTTTTTTATTTCTTCCCCCTAAAAAATGGGTCATGGGACACAGAGTCAACAGTATTGGAGGTTTTCAGTTGCCTCAAATGTGCAACGCTCTCTCCCCACCTGAGCGGGTTGCACATTTGAGGTAACAGAATAGGGACGGCCCCACACATCCCCTTCCCAGAATGATGATTCAGAGTATAGGGTTTGGGGCGGGCATCATTTTTACTTTTTGCTGTACTCTGGGTCATCATTCTGGGAAAATAATTGGCATATCAGTTCTAAAATTGCAATTTTCTTCCCCCCATAGTACACTTCATCCATTCCTGGAAAATAAATGAAGGGAACACCCGTCTGTTCCAAATCTCCACTTCACCCTATACACCTTCCCTAGGGGGTGCACTGTTTGCAGTATTCTCACATGTGGGTGTTCCTTTCTTGTATTTTCCTCTGAATGTATGTAACTGTTAGGTCCGTAACAAACATCCGCCTCAAATGCGAAGAGTTCTCGCTGAGCTCTGTCGTATTTCCAGGCGACCATTTGGAGTCACATGTTAGTTGTTTCCAGAAAAATGAAGCAGAGCATAGGTTGAAAATTGCAATTTTCAAAAGCTACCCTTCCATCCATTCCTGGAAAATAAATTTAGAAAACACCCGTGCGTTCAAAATGTCCTCTTTACCCCTATACCCATTCCTCAGGGTGGGTACTTTCTGTAATGGTGTCACATGTGGGTGTTTCATTTTTATATTTTCCTCAGAATGTATGTAACCGTCAGCTACTGATATGCCCTAGGTCACAAATACAAAGTGACCTCTATGACTTCTGAGCCTTGTTGTGCACCCGCCCAGCACGTTACCCCATATGTGGATGTATTTTTATAGTCAGGGGGAAAAGCCCTCCAAAATTTGTAACCCAATTCCTCATATTACCCCTTGTGAAAATGTAAAAAATTGGGTAACTCCAGCATTTTACTGTAAAAAAAATTAAATTTTTCAATTTATGGCCCACTTTTCAAAAAACCTGTGAGGTGTTATTTCCCACTGTACCCCTTGTTATGTTCATTGAGGGGTGTAGTTTCTAAAATGGTGTCACATGTGGTTTCTTTTTTTCTGTTGGGGGCTTTATAAATGCACATGACCCCCGACTTCAATTTCAACAAAATTTTCACTCCTTCTATTCTGAGCATTGTAGTGCGTCCACAGAGCAATTTACATCCACATATGAGGTATTTTTTTTCTCAGATAAAATTGTTCTTCAAATTTTGGGGGCCTCTTGCCCTATTACCCAATGTGAAAATGAAACATTTGGGGTAACTTTATCAATATAGTGCAAAAAAATCAAATTTTTCACTTTTATGGCCCACTGTTCAAAAAACCTGTGAGGTGTAAGTACTCACTGTAACACTGTTACATTCCCCGAGGGGGTCTAGTTTCCAAAATGGTATGCCATGTGTGTTTTTTTTTTTTTGCTGTCCTGGCACCATAGGGGCTTCCTATATGCGGCATGCACCCCGAGCAAAATTTGTAACTCCTTCTCTTCTGAGACCTGTAGTGCGCCAGCAGAGCACTTTTCAACCGCATATGGGGTGTTTTCTGAATCAGGAGAAATTGGGCTTCAAATTTTGGGGGGTATTTTCTGCTTTAACCCTTTGTAAAAATGTTAAATTTTTGAGAAACCAAGCATTTTATGTAAAAAATATATATATTTTTTTACATATGCAAAAGTCGTGAAACCCCTGTGGGGTATTAAGGTTCACTTTACCCCTTGTTACGTTAACCAAGGAGTCTAGTTTCCTAAATGGTATGCCATGTGTTTTTTTTTGCTGTCCTGGCACCATAGGGGCTTCCTAAATGCGGCATGCCCCAAGAGCAAAATTTGCTTCCAAAAAGCCAAATGTGTCTCCTTCTCTTCTGAGACCAGTAGTGCGCCAGCAGAGCACTTTCCACCCCCTTGTGGGGTGTTTTCTGAATCGGGAGAAATTGGGCTTCAAATTTTGGGGGGTATTTTCTGCTTTAACCCTTTGTAAAAATGTACATTTTTTGAGAAACCAAGCATTTTAGGTAAAAAATATATATTTTTTTTTACATATGCAAAAGTCGTGAAACCCCTGTGGGGTATTAAGGTTCACTTTACCCCTTGTTACGTTCCCCAAGGGGTCTAGTTTCCAAAATGGTATGCCATGTGTTTTTTTTGCTGTCCTGGCACCATAGGGGCTTCCTAAATGCGGCATGCCCCCAGAGCAAAATTTGCTTCCAAAAAGCCAAATGTGACTCCTTCTCTTCTGAGACCTGTAGTGCGCCAGCAGAGCACTTTTCACCCCCATATAGGGTGTTTTCTGAATCGGGAGAAATTGGGCTTCAAATTTTTGGGGGTGTTTTCTGCTTTAACCCTTTGTAAAAATGTAAATTTTTTGAGAAACCAAGCATTTTAGGTAAAAAAAATATATATTTTTTTACATATGCAAAAGTCGTGAAACCCCTGTGGGGTATTAAGGTTCACTTTACCCCTTGTTACGTTCCCCAAGGGGTCTCGTTTCCAAAATGGTATGCCATGTGTTTTTTTTTTTGCTGTCCTGGCACCATAGGGGCTTTCTAAATGTGGCATGCCCCCAGAGCAAATTTGCTTCCAAAAGCCAAATGTGACTCCTTCTCTTCTGAGACCTGTAGTGCGCCAGCAGAGCACTTCTCAACCCCATATGGGGTGTTTTCTGAATCGGGAGAAAATGGGCTTCAAATTTTTGGGGGTATTTTCTGCTTTAACTCTTTGTAAAAATGTAAAATTTTTGAGAAACCAAGCCTTTTAGGTAAAAAATATATATATTTTTTTACATATGCAAAAGTTGTGAAATTTTTCATCAAATTTGGGGATTTTTCACCAAGAAAGGATGCAAGTTAACACTAAATTTTAGCACTATGTTAAAGTAGAATATGTCACGAAAAAACAATCTCGGAATCAGATAGATAACTAAAAGCATCCCAGAGTTAGTAATGTTTAAAGTGACAGTGGTCAGAATTGCAAAAAAGGGCTCAGTCCTTAAGGTGAAAAAGGGCTCAGTCCTTAAGGTGAAAAAGGGCTCAGTCCTTAAGGGGTTAAGACCCAGGGTGTCGGGACGTACCGTTATGTCATGGGTCCTGTAGGGGTTAACACGAATAGTATTTAGGTTGCAGATCAAATGAGGTGTTACTACTATTAGCCTGGCCTTCCGTTTGGGGAGCGGAGCAACAAAAAAAATTCAAAGCGCCGCTCTTCGTGTTACGGCGGCATTTCAAAGATAGAGGTAGAGCAGGATCGTGGTCCTCTCATGTATGGGATACCCCTCTTCTGGGTGTCCGGGAAAAAACGTCCTAAATTACAATGAAGTTGATAGTGGAAGCGCATCTCCTCTGTTTGGATGAAATTGATATATACAGACATCGGCATTACAGTAGAGCATATTTTATGCAATAGTGTTGTGGTATATTGTGATGCCAATGATCCGGTTACAGGAGACAACAGGAACAAACAGGAACCATAGCAGGGATTTAGTTGTACATGGGGTGATATAGTGTTATCATATGCCTGTCACGATTCGGCTGGCTGGAGGTGGATCCTCTGTGCCAGAGAGGGATTGGCGTGGACCGTGTTGGTGGACCGGTTCTAAGTTGCTACTGGTTTTCACCAGAGCCCGCCGCAAAGCGGGATGGTCTTGCAGCGGCGGTAGCAACCAGGTCGTATCCACCGGCAACGGCTCAACCTCTCTGACTGCTGAGATAAGCGCGGTACAAGGGAGTAGACAAAAGCAAGATCGGACGTAGCAGAAGGTCAGGGCAGGCAGCAAGGATCGTAGTCAGGGGCAGGAGGTCTGGAACACAGGCTAGGAACACACAAGGAAACGCTTTCACTGGCACAATGGCAACAAGATCCGGCCAGGGAGTGCAGGGGAAGTGAGGTATAAATAGGGAAGTGCACAGGTGAAGGTACTGATTAAAACCCATGCGCCAATCAGTGGCGCACCGGCCCTTTAAATCGCAAAGACCCGGCGCGCGCGCGCCCTAGGGAGCGGGGCCGCGTGCGCCGGGACAGCACAGACGGGGAATGAGTCTTGTAAGCGGGTCGGGATGCGCATCGCGAGCGGGCACGTCCCGCATTGCAAATCGCATCCCGGCTGGGAACATTATCGCAGCGCACCCGGTCAGCAGGTCTGACCGGGGCGCTGCGAATGGGAGAACGCTGTGAGCGCTCCGGGGAGGAGCGGGGACCCTGAGCACTCGGCGTAACAGTACCCCCCCTTGGGTCTCCCCCTCTTTTTGGTACCTGAAAATTTGAGGATAAGGTTCTTGTCAATGATGTTGTCCTCGGGTTCCCATGACCTCTCCTCTGGGCCGCAATTCTCCCAATCAACAAGAATTTTTTTTTTTTACCTCTAACAGTCTTGGATGCCAGAATTTCTTTCACTGAAAAGATGTCAGAGGACCCGGAAACAGGAGTGGGAGAAACAACCTTGGGAGAGAAGCGGTTAAGGATGAGTGGTTTAAGGAGAGAGACATGGAAAGCATTGGGAATACGGAGAGAAGGAGGAAGAAGGAGTTTGTAAGAGACAGGGTTGATTTGGCCCTTGATTTTGAAAGGACCAAGATAACGTGGTCCCAGTTTATAACTGGGGACATGAAAGCGGACATACTTGGCGGAGAGCCATACTTTGTCTCCGGGAGAAAAAATGGGGGGAATTCTTTTTCTATCGGCATGTTTCTTCATCCGGGATGAGGCCTGTAGGAGAGAATTTTGAGTCTCTTTCCAGATGGTGGAGAAGTCCCGAGTCACCTCATCAACAGCGGGCAAACCAGAAGGCATGGGAGTGGGAGGGGGGGAAGAGGATGACGGCCGTACACCACAAAAAATGGGGATTTAGCGGAAGACTCAGAGACTCTGAAATTGTATGAGAATTCGGCCCATGGTAGAAGATCGGCCCAGTCATCCTGGCGGGAGGAAACAAAATGTCGTAAATAGTCACCCAAAACCTGATTAATTCTTTCCACTTGCCCATTGGATTGGGGATGATAAGAAGACGAGAAATTTAATTTGATTTTAAGTTGATTACAGAGGGCCCTCCAGAATTTTGATACAAATTGAACGCCTCTAACCGAGACGATATGCGTAGGAAGCCCGTGAAGGCGAAAAATGTGTATAAAAAATTGTTTCGCCAACTGAGGCACAGAAGGAAGGCCTGGAAGAGGGATAAAATGTGCCATCTTGGAGAATCGATCAACGACCACCCAAATAACTGTGTTGCCATGGGATAAAGGTAAGTCAGTAATAAAGTCCATACCAATCTGAGACCATGGTCGCTCAGGAACAGGCAAAGGATGGAGGAGACCAGCAGGCTTCTGGCGAGGGGTCTTGTCCCGGGCACAGACTGTACAAGCCCGCACGAAATCAACAACATCAGCTTCCAGGGTAGGCCACCAATAGAATCGAGAGATGAGCTGGATGGATTTTTTGATGCCAGCATGGCCTGCGAGGTGTGAGGAGTGTCCCCACTTGAGAATCCTGAGGCGCTGGCGTGGAGAGACGAAGGTCTTCCCTGGAGGAGTTTGTCTGATGGAGGCTGGAGAAGTGGAGATCAGACAGTCCGGAGGAATAATGTGCTGCGGGGAAGCTTCCACTTCAGAGGCATCCGATGTATGAGAGAGGGCGTCAGCCCTAATGTTCTTGTCAGCAGGGCGAAAATGAATTTCAAAGTTAAAACGGGCAAAGAACAACGACCACCTAGCCTGGCGAGGGTTCAGCCGTTGGGCAGACTGAAGATAAGAGAGATTCTTGTGATCAGTGTATATAATAACTGGATATTTGGATCCCTCCAGCAGGTGCCTCCATTCTTCAAGCGCCAATTTTATGTCCAGTAGTTCTCGATCACCAATGGAGTAGTTTTTCTCCGCCCGAGAGAAGGTCCTAGAAAAGAAACCACAAGTAACAGCATGTCCGGAAGAATTTTTCTGTAGGAGTACTGCTCCAGCTCCCACCGAGGAGGCGTCTACCTCCAGCGAGAAGGCCTAGATGGATCAGGTCTGGAGAGTACGGGAGCAGAAGAAAAGGCAGTTTTGAGATGATTGAATGCATCTTCCGCTTGAGGAGGCCAGGACTTAGGGTTGGCGTTTTTCTTGGTTAGGGCCACGATAGGGGCCACAATAGTGGAAAAATGCGGAATAAATTGTCTGTAATAATTGGCAAACCCCAAAAAACATTGGATAGCACGGAGTCCGGAGGGGCGTGGCCAATCCAATACGGCTGATAGTTTGTCTGGGTCCATTTGGAGTCCCTGGCCAGAGACTAAGTATCCTAGGAAGGGAAGAGATTGACATTCAAAGAGACATTTTTCCATTTTGGCGTATAATTGATTGTCCCGAAGTCTCTGAAGAACCATGCGGACATGCCGGCGGTGTTCTTCTAGGTTAGCAGAAAATATCAAAATATCGTCTAGGTAGACCACAACACAGGTATATAGAAGATCACGAAAAATTTCATTTACAAAGTCTTGTAAAACGGCAGGGGCGTTGCAAAGCCCAAAGGGCATAACCAGATATTCAAAGTGTCCATCTCTGGTGTTAAACGCGGTCTTCCACTCGTCCCCCTCCCTGATGCGGATGAGATTATATGCACCTCTTAAGTCCAGCTTGGTAAAGATGTGGGCGCCTCGTAGGCGGTCAAAGAGTTCCGAGATAAGAGGTAGGGGATAGCGTTTTTTTACAGTGATTTTATTAAGTCCGCGGTAATCAATGCAAGGACGTAAGGAGCCGTCTTTTTTGGAAACAAAGAAAAATCCAGCTCCGGCAGGGGAGGAAGACTTGCGGATAAACCCCTTTTTTAAATTCTCTTGGATGTACTCCGACATGGCTTGTGTTTCCGTAGCAGACAGAGGATAGATTCTGCCCCGGGGTGGAGTAGTACCAGGGAGGAGGTCAATAGGACAGTCATAAGGCCTGTGAGGAGGCAAAGTCTCTGCTTGTTTTTTGCAAAAAACATCAGCATAGTCCAGATAGGCCTTGGGGATACCAGGTATCGGAGGAGCCACAGGGTCTTGACTGACAGTACAGGGAGCAGGCTTAAGACAGTTCTTGTTGCAAGTAGTACCCCAGTTCTTGATCTCCCCGGTGGTCCAATCAAGGGTTGGGGAATGGCGTTTAAGCCACGGTAGTCCAAGAAGAATTTCCGAAGTGCAGTTAGAGAGGACCAGAAATTCAATCTTTTCGTGATGGGGTCCAATGCACATTAAGAGGGGTTCCGTGCGGTAACGCACAGTACAGTCCAATCTTTCTTTATTAACAGAGGCGATGTAGAGGGGTCTGGCGAGACTGGTCACCGGGATGTTGAACCTGTTGATGAAAGAGGCCAAAATAAAATTTCCTGCAGATCCGGAATCCAAGAAGGCCACAGCTGAGAAGGAGAAGGTAGAAGAAGAAATCCGCACAGGCACAGTAAGACGGAGAAGCGGAGTTCACATCAAGAGCTGTCTCACCTTTGTGCGGAGTCGGAGTGCGTCTTTCCTGACGTGGAGGTCGGATAGGACAATCCTTCAAGAAATGTTCGGTACTGGCACAGTACAGGCAAAGGTTCTCCATGTGGCGTCGTGTCCTCTCTTGAGGTGTCAAGCGAGACTGGTCAACTTGCATAGCCTCCACGGCGGAAGGCACAGGAACGGATTGCAGTGGACCAGAGGAGAGAGGAGCCGGGGAGAGAACCCGCCTCGTGCGAACAAAGTCCATACCCTGGCGGAGCTCCTGACGCCTTTCGGAAAAACGCATGTCAATGCGGGTGGCAAGATGAATAAGTTCATGCAGGTTAGCAGGGATTTCTCGTGCGGCCAGCACATCTTTGATGTTACTGGATAGGCGTTTTTTAAAGGTCGCGCAGAGGGTCTCGTTATTCCAGGACAATTCGGAGGCGAGAGTACGGAATTGGATGGCGTACTCGCCAACAGAAGAATTACCCTGGACCAGGTTCAGCAGGGCAGTCTCGGCAGAAGAGGCTCGGGCAGGTTCCTCGAAGACACTTCGAATCTCCGTGAAGAAAGAGTGTACAGAGGCAGTGACAGGATCATTGCGGTCCCAGAGCGGTGTGGCCCATGACAGGGCTTTCCCAGACAGAAGGCTGACTACGAAAGCCACCTTTGACCTTTCAGTTGGAAATTGGTCCGACATCATCTCCAAATGCAAGGAACATTGTGAAAGAAAACCACGGCAAAATTTAGAGTCCCCATCAAATTTGTCCGGCAAAGATAAACAGAGGCTGGATGCGGCCACTCGCTGCGGAGGAGGTGCAGGAGCTGGCGGAGGAGATGGTTGCTGAAGCTGTGGTAGAAGCTGCTGTAGCATCACGGTCAGTTGAGACAGCTGGTGGCCTTGTTGCGCTATCTGTTGCGACTGCTGGACGACCACCGTGGTGAGGTCAGCGACAACTGTCAGCGGGACCTCAGCGGGATCCATGGCCGGATCTACTGTCACGATTCAGCTGGCTGGAGGTGGATCCTCTGTGCCAGAGAGGGATTGGCGTGGACCGTGTCGGTGGACCGGTTCTAAGTTGCTACTGGTTTTCACCAGAGCCCGCCGCAAAGCGGGATGGTCTTGCAGCGGCGGTAGCAACCAGGTCGTATCCACCGGCAACGGCTCAACCTCTCTGACTGCTGAGATAAGCGCGGTACAAGGGAGTAGACAAAAGCAAGGTCGGACGTAGCAGAAGGTCAGGGCAGGCAGCAAGGATCGTAGTCAGGGGCAACGGCAGGAGGACTGGAACACAGGCTAGGAACACACAAGGAAACGCTTTCACTGGCACAATGGCAACAAGATCCGGCCAGGGAGTGCAGGGGAAGTGAGGTATAAATAGGGAAGTGCACAGGTGAAGGTACTGATTAAAACCCATGCGCCTGATTGGCGCACCGGCCCTTTAAATCGCAAAGACCCGGCGCGTGCGCGCCCTAGGGAGCGGGGCCACGCGCGCCGGGACAGCACAGACGGGGAACGAGTCTGGTAAGCGGGTCGGGAAGCGCATCGCGAGCGGGCGCGTCCCGCATCGCGAATCGCATCCCGGCTGGGAACATTATCGCAGCGCACCCGGTCAGCAGGTCTGACTGGGGCGCTGCGAATGGGAGAACGCTGTGAGCTCTCCGGGGAGGAGCGGGGACCCGGAGCGCTCATCGTAACAATGCCATCCATGTTTTACTTTTTCAGTGATAGATGCTGTTGTTAGGGAATTGGTGCAGGAACTAGAATCATATTTCTGGGATGTCATAATATTCAGCCATATTTTCGGTCTAGATTTAACATTGTGATGTTAACATCTGTTGTCTCCTGTAACCGGATCAATGGCATCACAATATACCACAACACTATTGCATAAAATATGCTCTACTGTAATGCCAATGTCTGTATATATCAATTTCATCCAAACAGAGGAGATGCGCTTCCACTATCAACTTCATTGTAATTTAGGACGTTTTCTCCCGGACACCCAGAAGAGGGGTATCCCATACATGAGAGGACCGCGATCCTGCTGTACCTCTATCTTTGAAATGCCGCCGTAACACAGAGAGCGTTGCTTTGAATTTTTTTAATTGCTCCGCTCCCCGAACGGAAGGCCAGGCTAATAGTAGTAACACCTCATTTGATCTGCAACCTAAATACTATTCGTGTTAAATGTAATTTGTTTTAAATTTATGTTTGCTTTGGATTTGAGATACCCTCAGCACCGTGCAAACTGTATTGCACAGATGCATATATGTATTTTATTCTGTACCCGGTAATTGCTGTTAAATTTCGCGGGCTTTTTTTGCATAAATCAGTGGCCTCCCACATCTGCCACATAATTGGATCTGACGAAGAGGGGGTCCCACCCCTCGAAACGCGTTATCTGTGATCTACCCTATTAAAATCTGGTTATTATTTCTTAAACTTAACCGTGTCCGGCTACCTCTATACTGCTACGATCCCAGTCAAGCTAATCCACAGGTTTTTACTTTTGGAAGACATCAGAGGGCTTCAAAGTTCAGCAGCAATTTTCATATTTTTCACAAAATTTTCTAAATTGGAATTTTTCAGGGACCAGTTCAGTTTTGAAGTGGATTTGAAGGGCCTTCATATTAGAAATACCCCACAAATGACCCCATTATAATAACTGCACCCCTCAAAGTATCCAAAATGACATTTGGGTAAGTGTGTTAACCCTTTAGGTGTTTCACAGGAATAGCAGCAAAGTGAAGGAGGAAATTCAAAATCTCCATTTTTTACACTCGCATGTTCTTGTAGACCCAGTTTTTGAATTTTTACAAGGGGTAATAGGAGAAAAAGCCCCCCAAAATTTGTAACCCAATTTCTCTAGAGTAAGGAAATACCTCATATGTGTATGTAAAGTGTTCGGCTGGTGCAGTAGAGGGCTCAGAAGGGAAGGAGCAACAATGGGATTTTGGAGAGTGAATTTTTGCTGAAATGGTTTTTGGGGGGCATGTCACATTTTGGAAGCCCCTATGGTGCCAGAAGAGCAGAAAACCCCCACATGGCATACCATTTTGGAAACTACACCCCTCAAGGCAAGTACCAAGGGGTCCAGTGAGCCTTAACGCCCCACAGGTCTTTTACGACTTTTCGTTAAATTCGGATGTGTAAATGAAAAAAAAAAAAAGTTTCACTTCCAGGCAGTGGAAGAGAGGTGGTTGTGGTTGTGATAAATATAAAGCAAATACACTATGTTGAGCTAGCGATTGTTTGTATGTATACAAGAGTGTGAAGCATACAAGTGAGGGAGTATAAAAGTGAGGGGACTTAAAATTAAGGGACTTTAAATTCAGGAAGTTTAAATTGAAATATTTGATTTTTTTTTCTTTTCTGTTAATTTTTGCAATCCCCAAATCTAGTATGACCTCCATGTTGGAAAAGGCAGTCCAGTGTGCATCTTGCGCAATGTATGCAATCCTTGAACAACAGTTTGAGGGTGCATATTGTTGTGCGAGATGTGTGCGAGTTGCTCATTTAGAAGCCCAGATCCTGGATCTAGAGGAGCAACTGGCAACACTGAGATGCATTGACAACCCGCAGAGTAGTCTCCTGCTCACTGAGCAGGTACTCTCTGGGGTCGAGGTGGGGATGGATAGTGGGACGGAGGTGCAGGACAGTCAGGCAGTTAGCTGGGTTACAGTTAGAAAACGGAGTAGAGGGAAAAGTGTCAGGGAGGCTAGTCCGGAACTGGCACACCCCAACAAGTTTGCCCAGTTGGCAGATGAGGGGGATGTCATTTCAGAGCTAGCGGTACTGCAGCAGGACTTTGCCTCTAACCGCCAGGGGGGTGTCTGCTCCAGTAAGGAGGGAGGGAGGAGAGCAGGGCAGGTCAGACAGGTACTGGTAGTGGGGGACTAAATTATTAGGGGGACAGATAGGGCGATCTGTCACAAAGACCGGGATAGCCGAACAGTGTGTTGTCTTCCTGGCGCTCGAGTTCGGCACATCGCGGATCGGGTTGACAGGTTGCTGGGTGGGGCTGGAGAAGACCCAGCAGTCATGGTACATATTGGCACCAATGACAAAGTAAGAGGTAGATGGAGTGTCCTTAAAAAGGATTTCAGGGACTTAGGCTGCAAGCTTAAGGCAAGGACCTCCAAGGTAGTATTTTCTGAAATATTACCTGTACCACGAGCCGTACCAGAGAGGCTGCGGGAGATAAGGGAGGTAAACAAGTGGCTCAGAAGCTGGTGTAGGAAGGAGGGGTTTGGGTTCATGGAGAACTGGGCAGACTTCGACTTTAAAGGAAACAGATTTCTGACTATAGCTAAAGACCATTATCTGTCCCAAATGGTGCAGTTCCTGACCAGAGGGGGCGCCCTACTAGACTTAATATTTACCAACGTACTGAAACTGACAGAGTAATTAATGTGCAAGTAGATGGACACCGAGGAAATAGTGATCATAATTTAATACATTATAACTTGTTCTTCAATAAGGGAATCTCTCGAGGGGCCACAAAAACAATGAACTTTCGAAAAGCAAAGTTCGATCAACTCAGAGAAGCCCATACCAATATAAAATGGGATAATGTCCTCAAAAAGAACAATACTGACACTAAATGGGAGACTTTTAAAAATATCTTAAATTTTCACTGTAAGATGTATATACTTTATAGGAATAAAAGGGTCAGAAATAAAAGAAAACCAATATGGATGAATAAAAATGTTAAGGGGGCAATAAATGACTAAAATAAAGCATTTCAGTTACTAAAACAGGACAGCAGTGAAGAAGCATTAAAAAGCTATAGAGAAAAATGTGAAATATGTAAAAAACAGATAAAAGCCGCAAAAATAGAGACAGAAAGACTCATTGCCAAAGAGAGTATAACTAACTCCAAAATGTTCTTTAATTATATAAATAGCAAAAAGGTCAAAAATGAAAGTGTTGGCCTTTTAAAAAAATGATGAGGAAGAAATTATAAACGGGGATCAGGAAAAAGCAAATATACTAAACAAATTATTCTCCACTGTATTCACTGAGGAAAATGAAATGCCAGGTGAAATACAGTGTGATAAGGTAAACTCCCCAGTACAGGTCACCTGTCTAACCCAGGAAGAAGTACAGTGCCACCTACAAAAAATCAAAATAGACAAATCACCAGGTCCAGATGGCATTCACCCCCATGTTCTAAAGGAATTAAGTAATGTAATAGACAGACCCCTATTTTTAATATTCAGGGACTCTATAGTGACAGGGACTCTTCCCCAGGACTGGCGCATGGCAAATGTGGTGCCAATATTTAAGAATGGGTCAAAAAGTGACCCCGGGAATTATAGACCTGTTAGTTTAACCTCGGTTATATGTAAATTGTTTGAGGGTTTCCTAAGAGATGCTATTTTGGAATATCTTGATAAAAATAAATGTATGACCCTGTATCAGCATGGCTTTATGAGGGATTGATCCTGTCAAACTAACCTGATCAGCTTTTATGAGGAGGTGAGCACAAGACTGGACCAGGGGCAATCGCTGGATGTCGTATATCTGGATTTTTCCAAAGCATTTGATACGGTTCCACATAAAAGGTTGGTGCATAAAATGAGAAGGTTTGGGCTGGGGGAGAATGTGCGCAAGTGGATAAGTAACTGGCTCAATGATAGGAAACAGAGGGTGTTTATTAATGGTACTTATTCTGATTGGGTGACTGTTACTAGTGGGGTACCACAGGGGTCCGTCTTGGGTCCTGTCCTATTTAATATATTCATGAATGACCTTGCAGAGGGGTTGAATAGTAAAGTAGCAATCTTTGCAGATGACACCAAACTCTGTAAAGTGGTAAACACTATAGAGGACAGTGCACTGTTACAAATGGATCTGGATAGGTTGGAGGTTTGGGCTGGGAAGTGGCAGATGAGGTTCAACACTGATAAATGTAAGGTAATGCAAAAATCCGAGCTGGGATTATGTATTAAATGGAAGAACACTTAGGACGACTGACATGGAAAAGGACTTAGGAGCCTTAGGTAACAGTAAACTTAGCTGTAGTGACCAGTGTCGGGCAGCTGCTGCCAAGGCTAATAAAATCATGGGGTACATCAATAGGGGCATAGATGCCGACGACAAGGAAATAATGCTACCGCTGTACAAATCACTAGTCAGTCCTCACATAGAGTACTGTGTACAGTACTGAGCACCAGTGTACAAGAAAGATATAGTGGAGCTGGAGAGGGTTCAAATCCCACTAAGGACAACAATAAATAAAGACTTATTATTATTATTATTATAATAACGTCAGCAGAGAGCACTGTGCTCGTGATGTCATCAGAGAGCATTCCAAAAAGAAAATAATTTCCTCTGTAGTATTCAGCAGCTAATAAGTACAGGAAAGATTACGATTTTTTAATAGAAGTAATTTACAAATCTGTTTAACTTTCCGGAGCCAGTTGATTTAAAAGAAAAAAAAGGTTTTCACCGGAGTACCCCTTTAACCCCTTCATGACCCAGCCCATTTTCACCTTCAGGTCCTGGGCATTTTTTGAAAATCTGACCACTGTCACTTTAAACATTAATAACTCTGGAATGCTTTTACTTATCATTCTGATTCCGAGAACTGCTGTAACAATCAGCCACCCCTGTGCAAATCGCCTCAAATGTACATGGTGCACTCTCCCTTCTGAGCCTTGTTGTGCGCCCCCAGAGCACTTTGCGCCCACATATGGGGTATCTCCATACTCGGGAGAAATTGCATTACAAATTTAGAGGATCTTTTTTCCCCTTTTACCTCTTGTGAAAATGAAAAGTATAGGGCAACACCAGCATGTCAGAGTAAAAAAAAAATTTTTTTACACTAACATGCTGGTGTAGACCCCAACTTCACCTTTTCATAAGGGGTTAAAGAAGAAAAAGCCCCCCAAAATTTGTAAGGCAATTTCTCCCGAGTACGGCAATACCCCATATGTGTCCCAAAACTGTTGCCCTGAAATACGACAGGGCTCCAAAGTGAGAGAGCGCCATGCGCATTTGAGGCCTGAATTAGGGATTTGTATAGGGGTGGACATAGGGGTATTCTATGCCAATGATTCCCAAAAAGGGTGCCTCCAGCTGTTGCAAAACTCCCAGCATGCCTGGACAGTCAATGGCTGTCCGGAAATACTGGGAGTTATTATTTTGCAACAGCTGGAGGCTCCGTTTTGGAAACAGTAGCGTACCAGACGTTTTTCATTTTTTTGGGGGAGGGGGGCTGTGTAGGGATATGTGTATATGTAGTGTTTTTTACTTTTTATTTTAGGTTAGTGTTAGTGTAGTGTAGTGTTTTTAGGGTACAGTCACATGGGCAGAGGTTCACAGCAAGTTTGCCGCTGGGAGTTTGAGCTGCAGCGCAAATTTTGCGCCATCTCAAACTTGCAGCACTCACTGTAAACCTCCGCCCATGTGAGTGTACCCTGTACATTCACATTGGGGGGAGGGGGCAAACATCCAGCTGTTGCAAACTCCGAGCATGCCCTTTGGCTGTCCGTGCATACTGGGAGTTGTAGTTTTGCAACAGCTGGAGGCACACTGGTTTGGAAACACTAAGTTAAGTAATAAACTTTCAAGTGTTTTGCAACCAAACTTAGCGTTTCCAAACCAGTGTGCCTCCAGCTGTTGCAAAACTACAACTCCCAGCATGCATGGTCTGTCAGTGCATGCTGGGAGTTATAGTTTTGCAACAATTGAAACAGCTGGAGGCACTGAGGTAGGAAACGGACAATGTTTCCCAACTAGTGTGCCTCCAGTTGTTGCAAAACTACAACTCCCAGCATGCCCAAGCATACTGGAAGTTGTAGTTCGGCAATATCTGAAGGATCAGATGTTGCCGAACTACAACTTCCAGCATGCTTGGGCAGTCTGGGCATGCTGGGAGTTGTAGTTTTGCAATATCTGGAGGTCCACAGTTTGGAGACCACTGTATAATGGTCTCCAATCTATGCTCTTCCAGATGTTAGAGAACTACAACTCCCAGCATGCCTGGACAGACTGAGCACACTGGGAGTTGTAGTTTTGCAACATCTGGAACAGCACAGATTGGAGACCATTATACAGTGGTCTCCAAACTGTGGACCTCCAGATGTTACAAAACTACAACTCCCAGCATGCCCAGAAAGCCAAAGGCTGTCTGGGCATGCTGGGAGTTGCCATTTTGAAACTCCCAGAGGCAGCAGTGAGATCGCTTTACGGCGATCTCACTGCTGCCAATGAAGATGCCGCACTGCTGCCAGAAACTCACCTCCGGGACGCAGCGCCGCCGGGACCGCCTGGAGGACGTCGCTCGCAACGGGACCACTCGGGACACCGCATGGTCGGGTAAGTGATGCCGGGGGATGGGTAAGGGACACTTAGCAGAGCGGTGTGTGTGTCCCGATCCCCGTGATCGGGACTTACACACCACGCTGCTAAATATTCTGATAGCGAAACGCTGCTATTAGCTAGTCAGATTTGACCAGCTGATAGCAGCGATCGCTGGGGGGGGTGGGGGATGAAACCCCCCGTGGTCGCATGGTAAGATGGCTGGCTATCAGTGATAGCCACCATCTTACCGGGCGCTGCGGGATGCCGCGAGTAGCGGCAAAAATGTTCATGACGTACCTGTATGTCATGGGTCGGGAACACCTTGCCACCCATGACGTACAGGTATGTCATAGGTCGGGAAGGGGTTAATGGTATAGAGAACTGTGTCTAGTGCATTAACTCTGATTTTTTGCCCATTGAAACCAGTAGGCCCATTGTGGTCTATGGGGAAAGCTGCTGAGTTGCCCATAGCAACCAATCAGATCGCTTCTTTCATTTTTGAAAAAGCCTCTGAAAAATTAAGGATATTTTTGAGATTTTGGAAGCTGGGATACTCACTACACCCATGCATATCTAGATAATTAAGTATGGGGGGAACTTAAATTTATTTTTTAAATCACATGGAGTTTTGACTTTACTTCATTATGGTCGAATAAAGCACTTAAAGAGTTCCTTAAAATTAAAGATTCACTCTTTTGGATGAAAAGGGGCTTATTTATGTAAATCAATTATACGCTTTAGGTCAAATAAAGTCGTTTGAAGAGATAGCCCATAAGTGTGTGTGGGGGGAAGACAATCAGAAACATTGTTTTTTACAAATAAGTAACACAGATCATAAACCAATAAAAGGAGAGATTGGAGATTTCAGGGATTCTATATATAAGAAAAGTTTAATTAGACTATTTCCTTATGCAAAGTTGCTGTCTGGGCATGCTGGGAGTTGTGGTTCTGCAGCGGTCGGGGGTTCACAGCTTGAAGACCACTGCTATAGCGGGTGCAAATGTATCTGAGCCCTGGAACTCAAATAATGTGAAATATGAGATGATCAAAATGGAGCCCCTGCACTAATTACTTGGGTTCTGAGGTCTGTAAGGTCCATAGTAAAAACATCAGGTTCTGTCTATAGCAGATACTAAATCATGGCAGCTCAAAGAAACAAGCAGTCATTCTGACATGTCACATGTGATGTCATAGACAGCTGGAGGCCTGACATCCCACTGACAGCCGCCCGAGCCTTCAGTCTGTTCCAGTGCGATTAGTGAGAATAGTGAGATTAGCGTCTTCTTTTTCTACTTGTCTGAAATGGAGCTAAAAGGACTGGGGTTCATCCCCCTCCTGTTGGCGTTTTGGTGTGCGGCCTGGCTTGCCACCAGCTACATCATGACGGTCGTCCTCGGCCATGCAGCCTCGCCACTGATGAGCATCAGGTAAGATAAACAAGCACATGATTCTTATTTCATGGGTTGGGAGTGAGGAAATATCCATAATAACATTGGTTTCTTTTCCTTCACAGTGACGTGGGAAATGTCTTTCCCGAAAGCATATTATTCAGAATTGGATTCATAGGGACGTCCATTGGCACTTTGGTACTAACCTTTCTTATTTATAAGTATATGGTTATGCATACTGAAGAGTTCAGGGGTCATCAGGTCCTGATCCAGAGGATCCTGCTGGCCATTGTGTGGGCCTCCTGTTTTTCCACAGCTGTTATGCATGTATTGTCCCCCGAAGAATATCCCAGGATACACTTTGTCAGCACGATAATTTCCATTACATGTGAAGCCTTATACTACCTTGGGCAGTCCATCCAGATGTATAAATTACCAGGAGCAAAAAAAGTCATCCACCATAGTAGATGCACCTGCTGTGGCCTGACTTTTGTCTGTGTAGTTTTCTATTTTGGATATGAAACATTAAAGGAATTATTCCATAATGATGAAGACTGGGACAAGATCCGTGAAATCCCCATCATAATCATCGAGTGGGTGATGCTTCTACTGATCCTGATAAACATCGTGACCTATTATTCCACCATGCAGAGGTTATTGTTGACCGTCTCCAGAAACAGCTGCACACTCTCTCTTAGAGTAAAAATTGATGACTTCGGGGTGTAGACCACCACGGGGGCCATCAAGTGGACTTCTGGGAGAGATACTGCACAGGACACGGAAAACATCTAAAGAAGAATAACTGGGGGACTACATATGGTGCCAGTAATCATGACACAATAATATGAGCTGGTGATATTACCTATACAAAAAAAAATAAAAAAAAATGTAAAAAAAATTTTGGTGTGTGAAGTGTAATACCTAGTTAGAAAAACAGAATCAAATTCATCATTATAACCCCCCTCTGCATTACCCTGTTTATTATTTTTCAAGCAAGCACTTTGTTCTAATTCGTCCACTCTCTGGCGTGCTCCTTGTATAAGGGGTTTGGGATACCCTTTTTGTTTAAAACGATCCTCCAGGTTCTCTAGTTGTTGTAGGTATTTTTGTGTGGAAGAACAATTCCTTCGGATTCTTTTCATTTGACCTAATGGAATGTTCTTCTTCCATTATTTAAGATGGCAACTGTTAAAGTCGAGGTATCTGTTTGCATCCACCTCCTTAAAATAGTTGGCAGTATGCGAACAGCCATCCTGAATATAGATATTTAAATCCAGGAACTCACATTTTTTGGGGGACTGATGCAGCGCTGCCTTTGGATATCTCTGGCTCTGCCATAGCGCTTTTTTTGAGGGGGCGTGTCGGCTGCCCCTTCGTCTGGTGGTCAACACTAGTGTTGCTCGCAAATATTCGCAATGCGCGAATTCGCGAATATTCACCAATATAGCACTATATATTCGAAATTACAAATATTGTTTTTTTCCCCCACAGTACACATCACTGTGATCATCCCTCTCTGCTTCCAGCTTGTGTGGTGTAAAGAAGGCTCTAATACTGCTGTGTGAGACTGGCGTACAAATTTTCGCATATGGGAAAATTTGCATATGCAAATTTTCGTTTATGCAAATTTTTCACATATGGTAACTTTCGCCCATGCAAATTTTTGTTTATGCTAATTTTTGCTTATGCGAAAATATATCGCGAATTCGAATATGGCCTATGCCGCTCAACACTAATAATGACCCCACATAAAAATTTACTATATACTTGTCCCCACAAATGAATTTATACTATAAACTGACCCCCATATATATGAATGTATACTATATACTGACCCCCATATATATGAATGTATACTATAAACTGACCCCCATATATATGAATGTATACTATATACTGACCCCCATATATATGAATGTATACTATATACTGACCCCATATATATGAATGTATACTATAAACTGACCCCCATATATATGAATGTATACTATATACTGACCCCCATATATATGAATGTATACTATATACTGACCCCATATATATGAATGTATACTATATACTGACCCCCATATATATGAATGTATACTATATACTGACCCCCATATATATGAATGTATACTATATACTGACCCCCATATATATGAATGTATACTATAAACTGACCCCCATATATATGAATGTATACTATATACTGACCCCCATATATATGAATGTATACTATATACTGACCCCATATATATGAATGTATACTATAAACTGACCCCCATATATATGAATGTATACTATATACTGACCCCCATATATATGAATGTATACTATATACTGACCCCATATATATGAATGTATACTATATACTGACCCCCATATATATGAATGTATACTATATACTGACCCCCATATTTGAATGTATACTATATACTGACCCCCATATATATGAATGTATACTATATACTGACCACATATATATGAATGTATACTATATACTGACCCCCATATATATGAATGTATACTATATACTGCCCCCATATATATGAATGTATACTATATACTGACCCCATATATATATTAATGTATACTATATACTGACCACACATGAATGTATACTATATACTGACCCCCATATATATGAATGTATACTATATACTGACCCCCATATATATTAACGTATACTATATACTGACCACACATGAATGTATACTATATACTGACCCCCATATATATGAATGTATACTATAAACTGACCCCCATATATATGAATGTATACTATATACTGACCCCCATATATATGTATACTATATACTGACCCCATATATATGAATGTATACTATATACTGACCCCATATATATGAATGTATACTATATACTGACCCCTATATATATGTATACTATATACTGACCACACTTATGGCACTTGTAGTCCGCTGCAGGCATCCTCCATTGTATGCATTTTTATGCTGGGGATCGCCCCTAGCAACGGACTACAAGGGCAGGATCTGCTCCCCCAGTATAAATGCACAACCGCATTTGGGGTTGAGCACCTCCAGCCATTTGAGACCACGTTTTTTGTTGTTTGTTTAAATTTTATATTTGGAGGTGTGTAAACTCCAACATTAATGCTCCTTGAATATCTACAAGGCAGCATTAAGGTAGCACCTGTGAGGCCAGGCACCCATATTAGCCAACTCAGGTGGGGCTTGCAGCTTGCCTCCCTCCTCCCATTGCATGTGTGCTCAGTCACGCTGGAGGGTATCTGGGAGGAAGTTGTGAGTCAACCGAATGCTGCCGTAATTGCCCACTGGCCCCTGTTTTGCTTATCAAGCACAGGTAGGATTAGCGTTAGTGTTACGCCGAGCGCTCCGGGTCCCCGCTCCTCCCCGGAGCGCTCGCAACATCCTCGCTACTGCAGCGCGCCGGGTCTCTGCGATTTAAAGGGCCACTGCGCCACTGATTGGCGCAGTTGGTCTAATTAGTGTGTTCACCTGTGCACTCCCTATGTATACCTCACTTCCCCTGCACTCCCTCGCCGGATCTTGTTGCCATTGTGCCAGTGAAAGCGTTTCCTTGTGTGTTCCTAGCCTGTGTTCCTGACCTCCTGCCGTTGCCCCTGACTACGATCCTTGCTGCCTGCCCCGACCTTCTGCTACGTCCGACCTTGCTCTTGTCTACTCCCTTGTACCGCGCCTATCTTCAGCAGTCAGAGAGGTTGAGCCGTTGCTAGTGGATACGACCTGGTTACTACCGCCGCTGCAAGACCATCCCGCTTTGCGGCGGGCTCTGGTGAATACCAGTAGTAACTTAGAACCGGTCCACTAGCACGGTCCACGCCAATCCCTCTCTGGCACAGAGGATCCACCTCCTGCCAGTCGAATCGTGACAGTAGATCCGGCCATGGATCCCGCAGAAGTTCCACTGCCAGTTGTCGCCGACCTCACCACGGTGGTCGCCCAGCAGTCGCAACAGATAGCGCAACAAGGCCACCAGCTGTCTCAACTGACCGTGATGCTACAGCAGCTACTACCACAGCTTCAGCAATCATCTCCTCCGCCAGCTCCTGCACCTCCTCCGCAGCGAGTGGCCGCTTCCGGCCTACGACTATCCTTGCCGGATAAATTTGATGGGGACTCTAAGTTTTGCCGTGGCTTTCTTTCACAATGTTCCCTGCACTTGGAGATGATGTCGGACCAGTTTCCTACTGAAAGGTCTAAGGTGGCTTTCGTAGTCAGCCTTCTGTCTGGGAAAGCTCTGTCATGGGCCACACCGCTCTGGGACCGCAATGACCCCGTCACTGCCTCTGTACACTCCTTCTTCTCGGAAATTCGAAGTGTCTTTGAGGAACCTGCCCGAGCCTCTTCTGCTGAGACTGCCCTGCTGAACCTGGTCCAGGGTAATTCTTCCGTTGGCGAGTACGCCATCCAATTCCGTACTCTTGCTTCCGAATTATCCTGGAATAATGAGGCCCTCTGCGCGACCTTTAAAAAAGGCCTATCCAGCAACATTAAAGATGTTCTGGCCGCACGAGAAATTCCTGCTAACCTGCATGAACTCATTCATCTAGCCACTCGCATTGACATGCGTTTTTCCGAAAGGCGTCAGGAGCTCCGCCAGGATATGGACTTTGTTCGCACGAGGCGTTTTTTCTCCCCGGCTCCTCTCTCCTCTGGTCCTCTGCAATCCGTTCCTGTGCCTCCCGCCGTGGAGGCTATGCAAGCTGACCGGTCTCGCTTGACACCTCAAGAGAGGAAACGACGCCGCATGGAGAATCTTTGCCTGTACTGTGCCGGTACCGAACACTTCCTGAAGGATTGTCCTATCCGTCCTCCCCGCCTGGAAAGACGTACGCTGACTCCGCACAAGGGTGAGACAGTTCTTGATGTCAACTCTGCTTCTCCACGCCTTACTGTGCCTGTGCGGATATCTGCCTCTACCTTCTCCTTCTCTACTATGGCCTTCTTGGATTCCGGATCTGCAGGAAATTTTATTTTGGCCTCTCTCATCAACAGGTTCAACATCCCGGTGACCAGTCTCGCCAGACCCCTCTACATCAATTGTGTTAACAATGAAAGATTGGACTGTACCGTGCGTTACCGCACGGAGCCCCTCCTAATGTGCATCGGACCTCATCACGAAAAAATTGAGTTTTTGGTCCTCTCCAATTGCACTTCCGAAATTCTCCTTCGACTACCGTGGCTTCAACGCCATTCCCCAACCCTTGATTGGTCCACAGGAGAGATCAAGAGCTGGGGTACTTCTTGTTTCAAGGACTGTCTTAAACCGGTTCCCAGTACTCCCTGCCGTGACCCTGTGGTTCCCCCTGTAACCGGTCTCCCTAAGGCTTATATGGACTATGCTGACGTATTTTGCAAAAAACAAGCTGAGACTTTACCTCCTCACAGGCCTTATGACTGTCCTATTGACCTCCTCCCGGGCACTACTCCACCCCGGGGCAGAATTTATCCTCTGTCCGCCCCAGAGACTCTTGCTATGTCTGAATACATCCAGGAAAATTTAAAAAAGGGGTTTATCCGCAAATCCTCCTCTCCTGCCGGAGCTGGATTTTTCTTTGTGTCCAAAAAAGATGGCTCCCTACGTCCTTGCATTGATTACCGCGGACTTAATAAAATCACGGTAAAGAACTGCTACCCCCTACCTCTTATCTCTGAACTCTTTGAACGCCTTCAAGGTGCCCACATCTTTACCAAACTGGACTTAAGAGGTGCTTATAATCTCATCCGCATCAGGGAGGGGGACGAATGGAAAACTGCATTTAACACCAGAGATGGACACTTTGAGTATCTGGTCATGCCCTTTGGCCTGTGCAACGCCCCTGCCGTCTTCCAAGACTTTGTTAATGAAATTTTTCGTGATCTCTTATATTCCTGTGTTGTTGTGTATCTGGACGATATTCTGATTTTTTCTGCCAACTTAGAAGAACATCGCCAGCATGTCCGCATGGTTCTTCAGAGACTTCGAGACAATCAACTTTATGCCAAAATGGAGAAATGTCTGTTTGAATGTCAATCTCTTCCTTTCCTAGGATACTTGGTCTCTGGCCAGGGACTACAAATGGACCCAGATAAACTCTCTGCCGTCTTAGATTGGCCACGCCCCTCCGGACTCCGTGCTATCCAACGTTTTTTGGGGTTCGCCAATTATTACAGACAATTTATTCCACATTTTTCCACTATTGTGGCTCCTATCGTGGCTTTAACCAAGAAGAATGCCAATCCTAAGTCCTGGTCTCCCCAAGCGGAAGACGCATTTAAACGGCTCAAGTCTGCCTTTTCTTCTGCTCCCGTGCTCTCCAGACCTGACCCATCTAAACCCTTCCTATTGGAGGTTGATGCCTCCTCAGTGGGAGCTGGAGCGGTCCTTCTACAAAAAAAATCTTCCGGGCATGCTGTTACTTGTGGTTTTTTTTCTAGGACCTTCTCTCCGGCGGAGAGGAACTACTCCATCGGGGATCGAGAACTACTGGCCATTAAATTGGCACTTGAGGAATGGAGGCATCTGCTGGAGGGATCAAAATTTCCAGTTATCATTTACACCGATCACAAGAATCTCTCCTATCTCCAGTCTGCCCAACGGCTGAATCCTCGCCAGGCCAGGTGGTCGTTGTTCTTTGCCCGTTTTAACTTTGAAATTCATTTTCGCCCTGCCGACAAGAACATTAGGGCCGATGCTCTCTCTCGTTCCTCGGATGCCTCGGAAGTAGAGGTCTCTCCGCAACACATCATTCCTCCTGACTGTCTGATCTCCACTTCTCCAGCCTCCATCAGGCAAACTCCTCCAGGGAAGACCTTCGTTTCTCCACGCCAACGTCTCGGGATTCTCAAATGGGGTCACTCCTCCCACCTCGCAGGCCATGCGGGCATCAAAAAGTCCTTGCAACTCATCTCTCGTTTCTATTGGTGGCCAACTCTGGAGACGGATGTTGTTGATTTTGTGCGGGCCTGTACTGTCTGTGCCCGGGATAAGACTCCTCGCCAGAAGCCTGCTGGTCTCCTTCATCCTCTGCCTGTCCCCGAACAGCCTTGGTCTCTGATTGGTATGGACTTTATTACAGACTTACCCCCATCCCGTGGCAACACTGTTGTTTGGGTGGTCGTTGATCGATTTTCCAAGATGGCACATTTTATTCCTCTTCCTGGTCTTCCTTCAGCGCCTCAGTTGGCAAAACAATTTTTTGTACACATTTTTCGTCTTCACGGTTTGCCCACGCAGATCGTCTCGGATAGAGGCGTCCAATTCGTGTCAAAATTCTGGAGGGCTCTCTGTAAACAACTCAAGATTAAATTAAACTTCTCTTCTGCTTATCATCCTCAATCCAATGGGCAAGTAGAAAGAATTAACCAGGTCCTGGGTGACTATTTACGGCATTTTGTTTCCTCCCGCCAGGATGACTGGGCAGATCTTCTACCATGGGCCGAATTCTCGTACAACTTCAGAGTCTCTGAATCTTCTGCTAAATCCCCATTTTTCGTGGTGTACGGCCGTCACCCTCTTCCTCCCCTCCCTACTCCCTTGCCCTCTGGTTTGCCCGCTGTGGATGAAGTGACTCGTGATCTTTCCACCATATGGAAAGAGACCCAAAATTCTCTTTTACAGGCTTCATCTCGCATGAAAAAGTTTGCCGATAAGAAAAGAAGAGCTCCCCCCATTTTTTCTCCCGGAGACAAGGTATGGCTCTCCGCTAAATATGTCCGCTTCCGTGTCCCCAGCTACAAACTGGGACCACGCTATCTTGGTCCTTTCAAAATCTTGTGCCAAATTAATCCTGTCTTACAAACTTCTTCTTCCTCCTTCTCTTCGTATTCCCAATGCCTTTCATGTCTCTCTCCTTAAACCACTCATCATCAACCGTTTCTCTCCCAAACTTGTTTCTCCCACTCCTGTTTCCGGTTCTTCTGACATCTTCTCCGTGAAGGAGATACTGGCCTCCAAGACGGTCAGAGGGAAAAAAAATTTTTTGGTTGATTGGGAGGGCTGTGGTCCTGAAGAGAGATCCTGGGAACCTGAGGACAACATCCTAGACAAAAGTCTGGTCCTCAGGTTCTCAGGCTCCAAGAAGAGGGGGAGACCCAAGGGGGGGGGTACTGTTACGCCGAGCGCTCCGGGTCCCCGCTCCTCCCCGGAGCGCTCGCAACATCCTCGCTACTGCAGCGCCCCGGTCAGATCTACTGACCGGGTGCGCTGCGTTACCGCCTCCAGCCGGGATGCGATTCGCGATGCGGGTGGCGCCCGCTCGCGATGCGCACCCCGGCTCCCGTACCTGACTAGCTCTCCGTCGGTCCTGTCCCGGCGCGCGCGGCCCCGCTCCCTAGGGCGCGCGCGCGCCGGGTCTCTGCGATTTAAAGGGCCACTGCGCCACTGATTGGCGCAGTTGGTCTAATTAGTGTGTTCACCTGTGCACTCCCTATGTATACCTCACTTCCCCTGCACTCCCTCGCCGGATCTTGTTGCCATTGTGCCAGTGAAAGCGTTTCCTTGTGTGTTCCTAGCCTGTGTTCCTGACCTCCTGCCGTTGCCCCTGACTACGATCCTTGCTGCCTGCCCCGACCTTCTGCTACGTCCGACCTTGCTCTTGTCTACTCCCTTGTACCGCGCCTATCTTCAGCAGTCAGAGAGGTTGAGCCGTTGCTAGTGGATACGACCTGGTTACTACCGCCGCTGCAAGACCATCCCGCTTTGCGGCGGGCTCTGGTGAATACTAGTGTTGCTCGCGAATATTCGCAATTCGAATATTATTCGCGAATATCGCATATTCGCGAATTCGCGAATTTCGCGAATATAGCGCTATATATTCGTAATTACGAATATTCGTTTTTTTTTTTTTGTTTTTTTTCTTCACAGTACACATCACAGTGATCACCCCTCTCTGCCTCCAGCTTGTGTGGTGTAAAGAAGGCTGTAATACTACTGTGTGAGACTGGCGTGCGAAAATTCGCATATGCGAAAATGCGCATATGCTAATTTTCGCATATGCGAATTTCCACATATGCTAATTTTCGCATGCGCGTATTTTCGCATACGCGAAAATAAAACGAGAATATAACGAATATGCGAATATTCGCGAATATATGACGAATATTCGTCCATATATTCGCGAATATTCGCGAATTCGAATATGGCCTATGCCGCTCAACACTAGTGAATACCAGTAGTAACTTAGAACCGGTCCACTAGCACGGTCCACGCCAATCCCTCTCTGGCACAGAGGATCCACCTCCTGCCAGTCGAATCGTGACAGTTAGGTCTCGCACCAATTTGAGAAACCTTGGCGTTGGTGTGCGGGCTCTGGTGTGTCCTTCATATAAGGATACACTGGCGAATGTCTCAATTTTAACATCAGTGTTGAGGGATAGCCAATGTATTGTTTACATCTACCACAGTAGTGCACCCATATTCCTGTATTGTATCCCATATATATGAATGTATGTATACACCAGTGTTTCCCAACCTTTTTCGGGTCGGGGCACACCTTGGGAAAAAAATTTCCACGGGGCACCACTACCGAGGTTGACGAGCAAGGAAAAAAAAAAAAGGATAAAACAGTAAAAAACGCAATGCACTATATCTATTTATCAGTGAGTATGTAGTTTAAAGTGCTGCTTTATACAGCAACTCACCAATGACGTCTTCTCTAATTTGCATCGTTGCCTTCTCTTCTCCATCTGGTCTGGGCCATCATCACGATTTCTTCCAGCCACAATTCTTCACCGTTAAATCTGCAAAACAAACCTATTAGGCGCCAAACTTTTTTTTCTTTTTTTTTTTTTACATGGGTGACAGAGGTGTGTAGAAGAGTGGACATGGGTGACAGAGGGGTGGACATGGGTGACAGAGGGGTGTAGAGGGGTGGACATGGGTGACAGAGGGGTGTAGAGGGGTGTAGAGGAGTGTACAGAGGGGTGTAGAGAGGGGTGTAGAGAAGCGTACATGGGTGACAGTGGTGTAGAGGAGCGTACATGGGTGACAGGGGTGTAGAGGAGCATACATGGGTGACAGGGGTGTAGAGGAGCATACATGGGTGACAGGGGTGTAGAGGAGCATACATGGGTGACAGGGGTGTAGAGGAGCGTACATGGGTGACAGGGGTGTAGAGGAGTGTACAGAGGGGTTTAGAGGAGTGTACAAGAGTGACAGATGGGTGTACATGGGTGACAGAGGGGTGTAGAGGAGTGTACATGGGTGACAGATGGGTGTACATGGGTGACAGAGGGGTGTAGAGGAGTGTACATGGGTGACAGATGGGTGTACATGGGTGACAGAGGGGTGTAGAGGAGTGTACATGGGTGACAGAGGGGTATAGAGGAGTGTACATGAGTGACAGAGGGGTATAGAGGAGTGTACATGGGTGACAGATGGGTGTACATGGGTGACAGAGGGGTGTAGAGGAGTGTACATGGGTGACAGATGGGTGTACATGGGTGACAGATGGGTGTAGAGGAGTGTACATGGGTGACAGAAGGGTGTAGAGGAGTGTACATGGGTGAAAGAGGGGTGTAGAGGAGTGTACATGGGTGACAGATGGGTGTACATGGGTGACAGAGGGGTGTAGAGGAGTGTACATGAGTGACAGAGGGGTATAGAGGAGTGTACATGGGTGACAGAGGGGTGCAGAAGAGTGTACATGGGTGACAGGGGTGTAGAGGAGTGTACATGGGTGACAGGGGTGTAGAGGAGCATACATGGGTGAAAGGGGTGTAGAGGAATGTACAAAGGGGTGTATAGGAGCGTACATGGGTGACAGGGGTGTAGAGGAGTGTACATGGGTGACAGAGGGGTAGAGAGGAGTGTATATGAGTGACAGAGGGGTGTTGAGGAGTGTACATGGGTGATAGATGGGTGTAGAGGAGTGTACATGGGTGACAGAGGGGTGTAGAGGAGTGTACATGGGTGATAGTTGGGTGTAGAGGAGTGTACATGGGTGACAGAGGGGTAGAGAGGAGTGCATATGGGTGACAGAGGAGTATAGAGGAGTGTACATGGGTGACAGAGGGGTGTAGAGGAGTGAACATGGGTGATAGATGGGTGTAGAGGAGTGTACATAGGTGACAGAGGGGTAGAGAGGAGTGTACATGGGTGACAGAGGGGTGTAGAGGAGTGTACATGGGTGACAGAGGGGTGTAGAGGAGTGTACATGGGTGACAGAGGGGTGTAGAGGAGAGTACATGAGTGACAGAGGGGTGTAGAGGAGTGTACATGGGTGACAGAGGGGTATAGAGGAGTGTACATGGGTGACAGAGGGGTGTAGAGGAGTGTACATGGGTGACAGAGGGGTGTAGAGGAGTGTGCACCCTAAAGCACAAACTCACACCGCACACGCGTGTGTGTTTATATATATATATATATATATATATATATATATATATATATAAATGTCCAAAAAAATGCAGCACTACTTTACCACAGTAGGCGGGTGTCAGTTCCTCAGGCTCGATCACAGCCAATTGATAACTTCAAAAATGGTGCGGCACTCCAAATATCCAAAAAATAACTATTTATTCCACATGTCAAACAGTGCGACGTTTCAGCCCCTCTTGCTTGCATGCACACATACATAAACAGACCTACACTCATATAAATATCAATACAAACAAAATGAAAAACTTTATTAAAACTTTTTTGGGGATTGGAAGCTTTTTTTTTTAGATTGGAGGCTCCATTATACATACACTGTACAGCAATCATACCTCCATTATACATACACTGTACAGCAATCATACCTCCATTATACATACACTGTACAGCAATCATACCTCCATTATACATACACTGTACAGCAATCATACATTCATTATACATACACTGTACAGCAATCATACCTCCATTATACATACACTGTACAGCAATCATACCTCCATTATACATACACTGTACAGCAATCATACATCCATTATACATACACTGTACAGCAATCATACCTCCATTATACATACACTGTACAGCAATCATACCTCCATTATACATACACTGTACAGCAATCATACCTCCATTATACATACACTGTACAGCAATCATACCTCCATTATACATACACTGTACAGCAATCATACCTCCATTATACATACACTGTACAGCAATCATACATTCAGTATACATACACTGTACAGCAATCATACATTCAGTATACATACACTGTACAGCAATCATACATCCATTATACATACACTGTACAGCAAGCATATCTCCATTATACATACACTGTACAGCAATCATACATTCATTATACATACACTGTACAGCAATCATACCTCCATTATACATACACTGTACAGCAATCATACATTCATTATACATACACTGTACAGCAATCATACCTCCATTATACATACACTGTACAGCAATCATACCTCCATTATACATACACTGTACAGCAATCATACATTCATTATACATACACTGTACAGCAATCATACCTCCATTATAAATACACTGTACAGCAATCATACCTCCTTTATTCATACACTGTACAGCAATCATACATTCATTATACATACACTGTACAGCAATCATACCTCCATTATACATACACTGTACAGCAATCATACATCCATTATACATACACTGTACAGCAATCATACATCCATTATACATACCCTGTACAGCAATCATACCTCCATTATACATACACTGTACAGCAATCATACATCCATTATACATACAATGTACAGCAAGCATACCTCCATTATACATACACTGTACAGCAATCATACATTCAGTATACATACACTGTACAGCAATCATACATCCATTATACATACACTGTACAGCACGCATACCTCCATTATACATACACTGTACAGCAATCATACATTCATTATACATACACTGTACAGCAATCATACATCCATTATACATACACTGTACAGCAATCATACATTCATTATACATACACTGTACAGCAATCATACATCCATTATACATACACTGTACAGCAAGCATACCTCCATTATACATACACTGTACAGCAATCATACATTCATTATACATACACTGTACAGCAATCATACATCCATTATACATACACTGTACAGCAATCACATTCATTACACATACACTGTACAGCAATCATACATCCATTATACATACACTGTACAGCAAGCATACATTCATTATACATACACTGTGACTGTACAGCAATCATATATCCATTATACATACACTGTACAGCAATCATACATTCATTATACATACACTGTACAGCAATCATACATCCATTATACATACACTGTGTCTGTACAGCAATCATACATCCATTATACACACACTGTACAGCAATCATACATCCATTATACATACACTGTACAGCAAGCATACATTCATTATACATACACAGTGATTGTACAGCAATCATACATCCATTATACATACACTGTACAGCAATCATACATTCATTATACATACACTGTACAGCAATCATACATCCATTATACATACACTGTGTCTGTACAGCAATCATACATCCATTATACATACACTGTACAGCACGCATACCTCCATTATACATACACTGTAAAGCAATCATACATTCAGTATACATACACTGTACAGCAATCATACATCCATTATACATATACTGTGACTGTACAGCAATCATACTTCCATTATACATACACTGTACAGCAATCATACATCCATTATACATACACTGACTGTACAGCAATCATACATCCATTATTCAAACACTGTGACTGTACAGCAATCATACATCCATTATACATACACTGTACAGCAAGCGTACCTCCATTATACATACACTGTGACTGTACAGCAATCATACATCCATTACACATACACTGTACAGCAAGCATACCTCCATTATACATACACTGTGACTGTACAGCAATCATACATCCATTATACATACACTGTACAGCAATCATACATCCATTATACATACACTGTACAGCAAGCATACCTCCATTATACATACACTGTACAGCAATCATACATTCATTATACATACACTGTACAGCAATCATACCTCCATTATACATACACTGTACAGCAAGCATACCTCCATTATACATACACTGTACAACAATCATACCTCCATTATACATACACTGTACAGCAATCATACCTCCATTATACATACACTGTACAGCAATCATACCTCCATTATACATACACTGTGACTGTACAGCAATCATACATCCATTATACATACACTGTACAGCAAGCATACCTCCATTATACATAAACTGTACAGCAATCATACATCCATTATACATACACTTTGACTGTACAGCAATCATACATCCATTATACATACACTGTGACTGAACAGCAAGCATACCTCCATTATACATACACTGTACAGCAAGCATACCTCCATTATACATACACTGTACAGCAAGCATACCTCCATTATACATACACTGTACAGCAATCATACCTCCATTATACATACACTGTGACTGTACAGCAATCATACATCCAATCCATTAATAATGGATTGGATGTATGATTGTTGTACAGTCACAGACACAGTGTATGTATAATGGATGTATGATTGCTGTACAGTGTATGTATAATGGAGGTATGATTGCTGTACAAGAGGGCAGCATTTTCCACCAAGGTGAGAGCTCTGAAGAAACAGGTGGATGAGATTGTGAGGCTGAGATCGGACATTGTGGAGGGAGGTGGTATACTCAGCGAGAGACTTGTGAACAAGGATCGTTTCTCCAGCATGAAGGTCTCAGGACAAGTGAGTAACCAAGATGACTGCCAGAGTGAGGAGGAGGAGATGGAGGGAGGTGAGGAGGGGGATGTGAGTGAGGGGGATATGGATACTGGACCTGTGTGTACCACCACCACTGTTACCCCAGACCCCCCACTTACCCTCAGTGAGGACTATGTAAACTCGGCTCAGGTGGCCTTACCTCCCTCCAGTGAGGAGGATGATGATGATGATGATGACGGCAGTAACTGCAGTGATGGCAGCGGCTTGGCAGATGGGGGTCTCCTGCGGGCAATTGTTATGCAGGAGTCCCCCACCCGTCTGGAAAACTTTTCCTTCGGGGATGATTTGGGCCCAGAGGAGAAGGGAAAGAAGAAGAAAGGAAAGGGCAAGAAGAGGAAGAAGACACAAGGAGTTAAGTTTGTCTTTTCTCCCTTCCAGCAGTCTGGGTCGGCTGAAAAGTCGGTTCAGGGTGCTGGGTCCCCCAATCTGCCAGACCCCGTTTCTGTAGTGGAGCGGGGCCAGCATGGGGGATACAGTAGTGCACCCAAAATCGCCGCGGGTGCTATAGAAAAAAAAAGGGCACCCTCCTGTGAGGGGGGAGGGTGTCCAGGCACCGGAAAATGGCGGCAGATTCACCCGTTCGGGGGGCGGTCCCCTGGTTAAAGTGGGCGGTACAGGTCCTGGCACTGCAGGGCACTCTCCTGTGAGGGGGGAGAGTTTCCGGGCGCCGGACCTTGTTGGTTCAGGGGGCGGTCCCCTAGGTGGCGTGGTTGGTACTGGTTCTGGCGCCAGGGGGCACTCCACTATAAAGGGGGAGGTAACCTGCACATCAGCTGTAGCGGGAGTTAGTCCGGAGGGACAGTCTTTTAGCGAGGGGGCATGGCCACCCATGTCAGAGGCGGAGCCTGTGTCTGCACCCCAAGACACAGGAAGAAAGAACTATGCAGCACCAATCCTGAAACCGGCAACCCTTAAACATGAAGCAAAAGACCCAGCCAGCCCAGTCTGTAACACACCAAGGAAGAGTGAACGCAAGAGTGAAAGTGAAAGGAAAAATGTGAATAAAAATGGTAATGTGCAGAATGTGAATTATGGTGGTGCGCATGGGAGGAGTTGTAGTAGCAGTGTGGATGAGGGGGGTGCAAGCGGAGTACAAGAAAGGGGTGCAAGTAGTGTGCAAGAGAGGGGTGCAAGAGGAGTGCAAGAGAGGGGTGCAAGAGGAGTGCAAGAGAGGGGTGCAAGTGGAGTTCAAGAGAGGGGTGCAAGTGAAATACAGGTGAGGAGCGGTAGTGGAATGGCAGAGAGAGGTGTTATGGCTGATGATTCTGTTAAGAGTAAGGGTCCAGGTTTGGCCTCTGGGTCAGTTCCTGGTTCGACTGCCCCCCCGGTAGTGGCTGCTTCTCCCAGAAGCTATGCCAGCGTCACTGCCGGGGGATCAGGGGGATCCCCATCTCCGTCTGGCTCTGGGGGTCACTTGCAACAGCGCCTCCTGGAGGCTCTACGTAGGGGAGACAGGTCAATCCATGTAGAGGGGAGGGGTGAGGTTGACCTGTCTTTTTGGATAGAAAGACATGGCTTAGGCGCCTTCCGAGAACAAAACGGGGAGGTGGTCTGGTCCCTCCCGACATCCGGGCAGGAAAGTGGCCGTAGGAATGTGGTCCGTTTAGTGTGGAGGGGCGAAGATGCGTGTCCGCCTCGGGGTAAGGTGGTTGAGCTCCTCCTCCGGATGGAATTCAGGGCAAGTGACATCTTTGCCCTGATCCACCCCTATGGTACTTCCGAGTTTGACATCAGCTTTGTTCGGCCAGAGGGTTTGGAACTTTTCTGGTCGAATTATGAGGTGGTGAAAAGCGAGCCCGGCTGGCGGGATTTCGCCGTAAAGGCGATATCCCGTCAGAATCTGGCCAAGAAAGTGACCGTTTTGACACGTAACGAGTCACTATCTTGCTATGACATTATGACCTGGCTTAGCCGATATGCGGATGTGACGGACATGCCAAAAAAGAACTATGAAGAACATGGGATCTGGTCTGGGGCCTGGACGTTTTCCGTCAAACTGAAGCGTTCAGGGAGCACTGTTGCCCACATCCCATCAGCTGCTTTCCTTGGGAGAGACAGAATCCAAGTTTTCTACCAGGGGCAGCCGAAGGTCTGTCACAGGTGTGGCAGCCCCACTCACTTTAGGGCAGCCTGTACCGTGCAGGTCTGTGCACTGTGCGGTGGGGTAGGTCATCTTGCCGCATCCTGTAGGCAGATCAGGTGTCATCTATGTGGTGTCTTAGGACACCCTTTCAGCCGTTGTCCTAGCGCCTTTGCCCGTGCGACGGTCACCTTGGCTGGGGAGAGCAGTAATGTTGCCTCAGCTGGGGAGGGCACGGGTGCGGGTGAAGGTGCAACAGGGTCAGTGAAGAGGAAAAGTCCCGCCAGGCTGAGGCGGGAGGCTAATCGGAGAAGGAGCAGGGAACTGGAGAGTTCCCATGTGGCAGGGGTAGCTTCTGGCCCTGCTCCTGAGGTTAGTCCTGAAACTGCTGAGACCCTGGGGGAGAATGTGCTGGAAGAGGAAATGGGGAGAATCTGTAAAGAAGAGGGCAGCAAGGCCGATCTTTCCGATTCCTCCCACTGTGAAAGTGTGGATGAGGAGGGTGAAGAGAGGCCAAAAAAGAAGGGCAGTAAAGGGAGAAAGAAGAGGTCGGAGCCCTCTAGTCCCCGTGCTGCGGACCAGGTCCCAAGCGTAAGCTTACCTGCCCCCCCTCTGATTGATCTGTCTAACCGGTACTCTGTCCTTGAAGACATCTCCTCCCCCTCCTTGAAGGGGGGGCGTCAGGGATGGGGTGCCTGAAGTGGGGGAGCCTCCAGGGGGAACTGGGCCCTGTCCTGATGGGGCAATTTCCGCAGGGGATGGGGCCAAATCGGAGCCAGGCGGAGATGGGGATTATAAAATGGACCAGTCAGAATCAAAAAAACGGTCCAAAGACAAGGAAGCCTCCTCATCTGGGGATGAGGGGGTAAAGAAGAAACAAAAATGAGGGGGTTAGGGCAGTCTATCTCAATCACCCATGATGGCGGCACTCACCCCATTGACACTGGCATCTATTAACTGTGCCAGTATAAAGTCTGATACGGCTAGATTCGCAGCCTTTGATTTTCTCGGCCGTGTTGAAGCCGACATTTTCTTTTTACAAGAGACCAGGTTGTCAGATCTTGCCTCCCTGATAAAAGCCAGGAGAGAGTGGAGGCGTGGCCCCTCCCACTGGTCTCTTGCGGCTGAGCCGTATAGTGGGGTGGCGGTCCTTTTTACCGCTCCTGTTGAATGCAGACGGGTTATTGAGTTAGAAATGGGGAGGTGCCTGATCTTAGATGTCCTCATGAAGGGGCAAGAGCTCCGGCTTATTAACATATACGCTCCACAAACCAAGTGGGGACGAAAAGATCTCTTTATGAGGATTAAGCCCTTTCTTTTTACAAGCCGACAGGTTATCTTTGGAGGGGATTTCAATACTGTCACGAGATCCCAAGATAGGAGAGGCTCCAATGATCGGTTGGCTTATGATAGCATAGCTCTCAATAGTATAGTTAGGGAAGCTCGCCTAGAGGACGCCCACATCCGGAGCCCCTCAGGCCACGCGGGTTTCACCTATCATCGAGGTAGCTGCAGGTCTAGAATAGACAGGTTTTATTTGAAGGAGGAAGCCGTCTCTTCCGCAGTGTCCGTGGTTGAGGTTGAGTTCTCCGATCACTGTATGATTTTGTTTTCCCTGAATGTTTCAGAGACCCCTCGGATGGGTAAAGGTTATTGGAAGCTGAATTCGTCCCTCCTGGAGGAAGCGGAGGTAAGACAGTTCTTTGAGGATTTTCTTCAGAGTCAGGTACCTTTACTGGACCTTTGTAGTAGTAAGTCAGAGTGGTGGGAGATATTCAAGAAGCGGGTTGCGGGGTTCTTCCACCAGCTCTCGAGCCTCAGGTCCCTGAACAGGTACCGCTTGTATCAGGGACTGAGGAGGAAACTCGAGCTTCTCATCTCGACTGGAGGTAGCCGAGAGGATATCTCCAGAGTGAAATCCTTGCTGATGAGGTGTCAGTACGATAGGCACGCATCTTTGGTTTTTGAGAGGGATTTCGGGAAGTACCGCTCGCCCGACCCTTACAGAAACTGTAAGATGTCAGTGAGTAGTAAAGTCATTTCAGGACTGATTGATAGTACAGGATCTCTGAATCGGTCCAGATCAGGGATCTTGGAGGTCGTCAGATCCTTCTACTCGCATCTCTTGGGAAGGAAGGATCTAGATCGAGACGGGATGTCGGCTTTCCTGGCTGAAACCATTCCTGAGCCAGGGGTAGACCCCTCTCTTGATGTTTTGGCAGAAAAAATCAGGGAAGAGGAAGTGAGATTGGCGATTGAGGGGCTTGCCCCCAAGAAGTCACCAGGTCCGGATGGCTTAACATCCGAGTGGTACAGGACCTTTAAGGAGTCTTTAGCTCCCCTCTTGACTGAGGTATTCAATGAGTGTCTCTCCTCGGGCACTCTGCCAAAGTCAATGAGGAGGTCAGCCCTGATTCTTCTCTTAAAGGGTAAATATCCTAGCCGGATTGAGAATTGGAGGCCCATAGCTCTTCTCAATACGGACAGGAAGCTTCTGGCAGAGATACTGTTTAATCGGCTGGTGAAGTTTGCACCCCGGCTCCTTTCGGGGGCCCAGCACTGCTCTGTTCCAGGCCGAAGCACCTTAAGTGCTGTTCTCGGTGTCCGGGAGGCAGTGGAGCGGAGTAGTGCAGGTCTCTGGAAGGGGTACTTGCTGACCCTGGATCAGGCCAAAGCATTTGATCGGGTGAACCATGAGTACCTCTGGTCCGTCCTTCTGAGATCTGGCTTACCCTGTGCTTTTATTAATTGGCTTAAGACCTTATATGCAGGGGCAGAGAGTTTCCCGCTGGTGAACGGGTGGTCTGGCCGCTCTTTTGAGGTGGGGTCCGGAGTCCGTCAGGGTTGTCCTTTGAGCCCGCTTTTATACGTGTTCGCAATTGATCCCTTCGTCCGGAGGGTAGATTGTGGGCCGTTGGCGGAAGTCAGGATATATATAACACTATACCACACTCACACATGCACACATATATATTCATATATTTACTACATTTAACCAAGAAACCAAAAATAAATAAATAAATAAATTAAATTTGTGATCGGGGCTCCATACGTGTACTAGTGACAGGAAAGATTGCCTACATACCTATACAAGATCTTACCCTAGCATAGCGGTCTGAGTTGTGCCATAACCGCGCAATGAGGGCACGCCTATAGAGGGCATGCACTATAGTGAAGGAATAAGATAAGGGAGGGTTGGGAGGGTTCCACAAACGACACGTGCTCCGCCCCTGTAGGAGAGGGGGAAGTTATATACACACGCCCCCACCTGTTCCCAATAAGCCCCACCTGGAAGTGCAGGGAGCGATAATTACTTCCGCCCCTCGCACAAATACAGCCCATCAGGCTTTATACTTGTGATCGGGGCTCCATACGTGTACTAGTGACAGGAAAGATTGCCTACATACCTATACAAGATCTTACCCTAGCATAGCGGTCTGAGTTGTGCCATAACCGCGCAATGAGGGCACGCCTATAGAGGGCAAAAAGCAACCATGCTAGGATGAATACAATTCCTGAAATAAAACATCCTACATCCAGCATCAATCTTCACATACCCGAAGTAGACTATACCTAGTGTGCTGAAAGAGTAGCCCTGACCAACTAGTGACTACTAGAGGTGGTAACCATACCTTTGAAACCGTGGTAGTAACATCCATCTGTAAAGAATCAACCTGAAAATAACCTTCCCTGCCAAATATACTAACTGAACTATACCTATCACCATCCCTACTTGTGACATTACTTCGAATGGACACGGAAAGGCTAACTTCATGGCAGGTCTGACAAGCACCAATCCCCTGCTATTTAAGAGGCAAAAACTAAACTGACAGGTAAATGACAAGAAATACCTATCTACCTGATAGACAGTGTGGGTCATGTCACCTGACAAGGTTCACAAAGGCACCTTACCTGATTGAGACTGTAACAGACATACCTAACTAGCCACTGTACTGACCCAACTGGACTTGGAAGTGATGACCCATTGCAGATGACAGCTCCCTGCGAGAGCAACGTATCTGTAGACGTGACCAGTGTTTAGGTGAACCATCATGTCTGTAGACCTGACAGGTCTTTGTGACACTGTCGTGCCTGAACCAGTCACAGGTCCCCGCGGAACCATCGAGCCTGTAGACATGACAGGTCTTTGTGAAATCATTGTGCCTGTAAACGTCACAGGTCTTTGTAAACCACTTTTTTTTTTTTTTTCTTCTCAAATACGTAAATGTGAAATGCCATATTGAGATTGTATGCTATCTGAAACGTGTCAGATTACCTACATAACCATGTCAAATCAATTGCTCTGAAATGAGACAGCAGCAACCACGATTCAATCCCCGATCCTAAAGAAATGAGTCATGAAACTGTATTAAATGCACAATATATCTGCAACTAAATGCTGGCCCTCCTTAAAAGAGAACGTGCAATTATGCCGGATAGTTGAATCTGTGTACTATAACGAAATGATAACGTCATCGAGAAATACAACAGACGATGTTGTATCTGACCTGAAAACGTGTCAGGTCATAACAAATATAACACACGACAAAATTGCTCTGAAAACGAGTCAGTAGCAACTGGCATTACCCCTTTTAACCTGAAGAGGAGTCAGGCAACAGGGTAACATCATGAGTATTCATGACAAGATACCTGTATGAAGCTGGCGTGTTGTTCTGAAGGTCCAATACCCTAAGCAAATGATCTACCTCCCCTGTGTGCACCGCATGAAACATGTTAACCGTATGTACGGCATAACCTGCTAACAGTATACCCAACTACAAGTCGCTACTCAATATGTTATTGCTCTGAGACATGTCTAACAATAACCTATGTGGTGCATCCCCCCTGCAGACGTAGGAGGTTAAAGAATATGTGCTCGATATATCTGCAATGAATGTAAGCACCATATGAATACTGTAATCGTGCATTGTAAATATATGTACAGCCAGAGGTGCAACTGCTATTCAACACTAGGAACGAATGCACATAACCTACCCGCATACAACTATGGTAGTATGCAACAAAGGCTGTGTACTGGTGCATGTATCATACACAAGCTGAGAGCGTAAGTACCGTGAAAACGTAAGGAACGTTATTAATTTATGCTGTAACATCATTATGAGTACAGCATATACGCCTAGAAAATAAAGTGTAAACATATATCTCAAAAGATAGACAACGTGCAACTATGCCGGATAGTTGAATATGTCTACTATAAGTAACTGATAACGTGGTCATGAAATACCACGGAGGAGGCTGTATCTGTCCTGAGAACGTCTCAGGTCGTGACAATGAACCACAATGTAATTGCTCTGAAAATTTGTCGGTAGCAACCGACATTAACTCCTTAAGCTGAAGGAGTCAGGCAAATAGGGCAACATCCTAACAAAGCTGTATAAGCTTTCCGTATAAACACTATGCACGAATATGCAGTATGAAAGCTATGAGCATGAGTACAGTAAAGCTACGGGAGCATATGTGTAGTGTAGACTCTAAGGATGGAAATGCAGAAAAACTATTACCCATGTGCAGTACAACAAAATAAAGCTATGAACGTAACCAGACTATGAGCGTAACGGGCAACTATGCCAGATAGTTGAATCTGTGTACTATAACGAAATGACGTAATCGAGAAATACAACAGACGAGGTTGTATCTGACCTGAAAACGTGTCAGGTCATAACAAATACACCAACGACAAAATTGCTCTGAATACGAGTCAGTAGCAACCGACATTACCCCTTAACCTGAAGAGGAGTCAGGCAACAGGTTAACATTGTGAGTATTCCTGAAATTGGTTGCTCTGAATGTGAGTCAGTAACAACCGCGATTCAACCCCTGAAGGAACGAGTCAGGTGACCGGGCATTGAACAGCCGATTAGTGCCACTAAAATGATGACCACCCTTGAACGAGTACCTGTGCCGGATAGTTGAATATGTGTACTATAACTAACTGATAACGTAGTCGTGAAATACAACAGAGGAGGTTGTATCTGACCTGAGAACTTGTCAGGTCATGACAATAAACAACAATGCGATTGCTCTGAACGAGTCAGTAGCAACCGACATTGACCCCTTAACCTGAAGAGGAGTTCGGCAATAGGGCTACATCCTGACAAACCTGAGTGAACTTTCCGTATAAAAGACTATGCACGAATACACAGAATGAATGCTATAAACATACATACAGTAAAAGCTACGGGAGCATGTGTGTAGTGTAGATGCTATGGATGAACATGCAGAATAAATACCATTACCCATGTACAATAAACGCTATAGATGTTAGTGCAGATAACATAACAGAATGAATGCTACATGTACGCAGGATAAGTACTACAACTTGTCAGCATAATAATTACTACCATCGTATGTACAGAATGAATGCTACGAATGTCCGTGTAGTGTATTGCTACAATTCTATGTGCAATATACATGACGTGAACATGTCTGTGGTATGAATACAACGAGCGTGTATGTGGTATAAATGCTATGAGCGTATAGTGGTATGATACTATGAGCAGTATAATGCTATGAGTATACTTGCGGGTTCAATGCTAAGAGCGTATGTGCCTGAAGTTGGCCATGTGTATGTGTAGTATAAATGCTACAAGTACATGTGCAGTATAAGCGTCGAGCATATGTGCTACAAATTAATATGTGGTATGACGCTATGAGGTATGAGTACTATAAGCAGTGTAATGCTGTGAACATGCTATGAGCGCGTGGCAACAACTGCACGAAACAGCATGACACTATGTGTGAGAACCATAGGAAACCTGCGTGTATGAATGCGGTGAACATGTGAACAACAAAACCATGACCGTGTAACCAATATAACTGCCATGAGCGTATGAATGCGGTGAACGTGTGAACAACAAAACAATGACCGTGTAACCAATATAATTGCCATGAGCGTATGAACCCTGCATGTATGAATGCGATTAACGTGTGAACAACAAAACCATAACCGTGTGACCAATGTAACTGCCATGAGCGTATGAAACCTGCGTGTATGAATGCGGTGAACAACAAAACCATGACCGTGTAACCAATATAACTGCCATGAGCGTATGAACCCTGCGTGTATGAATGCGATGAACGTGTGAACAACAAAACCATAACCGTGTGACCAATGTAACTGCCATGAGCGTATGAAACCTGTGTGTATGAATGCGGTGAATGCGTGAACAACAAAACCATGACCGTGCAACCAATACAACCGCCATGAGCGTATGAACCGTATGAACCCTGCGTGTATGAATGCGCGAACAACAAAACCATAACCGTGTGACCAATATAACTGCCATGAGCGTATGAAACCTGCGTGTATGAATGCGGTGAACATGTGAACAACTTAAGAACCGTGAGAGTGTGACCACTATAACTGCCATGAGTGTATGAACCGTATAATTGCTATAGGCAGTATACTGCCGTAACCAGTATGAAATACCATTAACATATGAACCGAATGATACTTTGAGCGTATGAACCAGTGATAATTACGACGTGTTTGATTGCCATGAACGTAACATGGTAGAAAGAACGTAAGACCGTGAACATGCCAAGAATATGTGAACAGCATAAATGCCAAGTTTGTGGACCGTGTAGAACACCAGTGAGTGAGAGAATAACCATGAGGTGAACAGCATAAACGAGTTTGCCCAGTATAAATGCTGTGAATGTATCGTCAGTGAGTACATGTACCGTATATAATGATATTAGCACATGAAACTGTATACATACTATGCGCGTACGAGCAGTGTGCCATAAGCGTATGAATTAACCATGAGAGTGCGGACAATAAGAAACTCATGGAGTTATCAAACCGTGAAGATGCTCTACTCGTGTGCACCTTGTACCAGTAATGCGTGTATGCCCATAATAAACCAAGTGTAAGAACCGTATGGATACCATGATCGTGCAAATAACGAGCATTACACTGTGTATACTATGATTTAAATGGATGTAGCCTATGTTATATCTCTACAGAGCATTGCACCCTACTATATACTATATTGAAACAAGACAGTCTACAGAGCACTGCATCACCACACACAGCATATGCTACCCTGCAACGTGATCCTCTGCAGAGTATTGCACCACACAGTAAATGCCACCCTGTGTTGCAACGAGACCCTTCGCAGAGCACTGCACCACACTGGACATGCTAACTGTAACGACCCTCTGCAGAGCATTGCACTATGCCCTATATAATATGTTGTATTGAAACCATCCCATCTGCAGAGCATTGCACTAACTGTATAAAGTTTGTTTATAATGAGATCATCTGCAGAGTATAGCACTATACTGTATATAGTATATATTATATTGTAACAAGACCATCTGCAGAGCATAGCACCATAGCTGTATATCATGTATACTATATTGTAATGAGACCATCTGCAGAGCATTGCACCTTAACTATATATCATGTATACTATATTGCAACAAGACAATCTGCAGAGCATATCGCCATAGCTGTATATCATGTATACTATATTGTAACGAGACCATCTGCAGAGCATTGCACTATACCGTTATACAGTACATGTTATATTGTAACGAGACCCTTTGCAGAGCATTACACTGTAGCGTATACTGCAAGGGCACCGTATACCCCGCAGAGCACCGCAGCACACAGCAAAAGTTATTTTGAAACGACTCTTTGCAGAGCATTGCACCACACTGTATACAGCAAACGTTATATTGAAACAACCCTCCGCAGAGCATTACACTATACTTTAGATTAACGATAGCAGACAAGCTGACAGGACCGCCTAACGAGGACTGGGCAGCTGCCGCAACCTGTCCCAAGAGCATAGACAATTGTAGCTGTGTGGGTGGCGGGCGGTCCACATTTCGCCATGAGGCAGCTAGCGGGCTGCGCGAAATGCTGAGGCCGCACCACCCCCAGCACAGATTTAACTCACCTGCTTGCCACTCCTGGCCCCCACTACCGCTGCGGGCAGAGCCAGACAGCACCATACCTGCCCAATATTACCTTATAATCAGAGTGAGACACAGCATCCCCAGATAAGACAGCCAGAGGAGCTGCCAGGATGCTGCGCCTGCACCCCCCAGACTCATGATCAGCAAGGCCTCCGCACCGTGAGCAGCAGCTCTGAAGATTTTTGTGGGAGATTCAAACACCAGCCACAGGAAGCAGAGATTCCACAAACGACACGTGCTCCGCCCCTGTAGGAGAGGGGGAAGTTATATACACACGCCCCCACCTGTTCCCAATAAGCCCCACCTGGAAGTGCAGGGAGCGATAATTACTTCCGCCCCTCGCACAAATACAGCCCATCAGGCTTTATACATATGATTGCTGTACAGTGTATGTATAATGGATGTATGATTGCTGTACAGTGTATGTATACTGAATGTATGATTGCTGTACAGTGTATGTATAATGGATGTATGATTGCTGTACAGTGTATGTATAATGGATGTATGATTGCTGTACAGTGTATGTATAATGGATGTATGATTGCTGTACAGTGTATGTATAATGGAGGTATGATTGCTGTACAGTGTATGTATAATGGAGGTATGCTTGCTGTACAGTGTATGTATAATGGATGTATGATTGCTGTACAGTGTATGTATAATGAATGTATGATTGCTGTACAGTGTATGTATAATGGAGGTATGATTGCTGTACAGTGTATGTATACTGAATGTATGATTGCTGTACAGTGTATGTATAATGGAGGTATGCTTGCTGTACAGTGTATGTATAATGGATGTATGATTGCTGTACAGTGTATGTATAATGAATGTATGATTGCTGTACAGTGTATGTATAATGGAGGTATGATTGCTGTACAGTGTATGTATAATGAATGTATGATTGCTGTACAGTGTATGTATAATGGAGGTATGATTGCTGTACAGTGTATGTATAATGGATGTATGATTGCTGTACAGTGTATGTATAATGGATGTATGATTGCTGTACAGTGTATGTATAATGGAGGTATGATTGCTGTACAGTGTATGTATAATGGATATATGATTGCTGTACAGTGTATGTATAATGAATGTATGATTGCTGTACAGTGTATGTATAATGGAGGTATGATTGCTGTACAGTGTATGTATAATGGATGTATGATTGCTGTACAGTGTATGTATAATGAATGTATGATTGCTGTACAGTGTATGTATAATGGAGGTATGATTGCTGTACAGTGTGTGTATAATGAATGTATGATTGCTTTACAGTGTATGTATAATGGAGGTATGATTGCTGTACAGTGTATGTATAATGGAGGTATGATTGCTGTACAGTGTATGTATAATGGAGGTATGATTGCTGTACAGTGTATGTATAATGGAGGTATGATTGCTGTACAGTGTATGTATAATGGAGGTATGATTGCTGTACAGTGTATGTATAATGGAGGTATGATTGCTGTACAGTGTATGTATAATGAATGTATGATTTCTGTACAGTGTATGTATAATGGAGGTATGATTGCTGTACAGTGTATGTATAATGGAGGTATGATTGCTGTACAGTGTATGTATAATGAATATATGATTGCTGTACAGTGTATGTATAATGGATATATGATTGCTGTACAGTGTATGTATACTGAATGTATGATTGCTGTACAGTGTATGTATAATGGATGTATGATTGCTGTACAGTGTATGTATAATGGAGCCTCCAATCTAAAAAAAAAAGCTTCCAATCCCCAAAAAAGTTTTAATAAAGTTTTTCATTTTGTTTGTATTGATATTTATATGAGTGTAGGTCTGTTTATGTATGTGTGCATGCAAGCAAGAGGGGCTGAAACGTCGCACTGTTTGACATGTGGAATAAATAGTTATTTTTTGGATATTTGGAGTGCCGCACCATTTTTGAAGTTATCAATTGGCTGTGATCGAGCCTGAGGAGCTGGCACCCGCCTACTGTGGTAAAGTAGTGCTGCATTTTTTTCGACATTTATATATATAAATGCAATAGACTGTGCACGCCTATGCGTACACTCCTCTACACCCCTCTGTCACCCATGTACACTCCTCTACACCCCTCTGTCACCCATGTCACCCATGTACACTCCTCTACACCCCTCTGTCACCCATGTACACTCCTCTATACCCCTCTGTCACCCATGTACACCCATCTGTCACCCATGTACACTCCTCTACACCCCTCTGTC